>NC_137050.1:48349270-48361770 GCF_032717465.1 Coenobita brevimanus | reverse complement strand
AAATCTCCGACCACCTATGGTGGACTAGACATTAAATGACTGGTCTGTATGTCCGTGCGTGCGAGGATGCGTGCGTTCGTAACACTTTCGTGGGCGTGATACATCCTGAATCCATTGGCGGATTTCCACGAAACAATTCTCAGTGATGCTGTTTGAGGATTTCTCTCAAACTTCTGGCAGTGATACAGTAAGAAGGGACAATGAACTGATTAGATCAGCAAGGTCAAAGGGTCAAAGGTCAAGGCCATATGGGTGTAGGCGAGAAATCTCCTGAACCCCCAGATGGATTTCGACCAAACTTTTGTCAGTGATACAGTAAGAAGTGACGATGAACTGATTAGGTCAGCAAGGTCAAGCGGTCAAAGGTCACGGTTATATGGGGTCGACTTAGTTTATCTTTAGTCTCATTTCACCCCACAATGAACCCTGTCATGGAGGCTGTATGGGTAGCTCGTGCACTAGGCTTGGAGCAAGGGGGCATACATAGCGATACTTAGCGTCGACAGCTCCGGGCCCAAGTTCTCAGCGTTTCCTTTTATTCTTGCCACTCCAAATCATGATAATCAGTTTAGGAGGTGCTTTTCCAGACAGTAGAGTCATGCGTTGTCTCTATCAGCTCCCTCACTACAAAACATCGATCCTAAGCTGAATAAAATTGAATGGGTGTAACTAGTATAATATTAACAGTTAGTCATCAAACTTGAGGGATTAATTCAAGTTGTTTTCAGCTGCCCCCTCCCACCCCTTTTTGTTTGTAAATCGCGAAAGCCAATTATCGAGGCATCCGAGCATACTGTCCCTGAATTGTTCCTCTTATTTTTTAAATGTGTGTGTGTGTGTGTGTGTGTGTGTGTGTGTGTGTGTGTGTGTGTGTGTGTGTGTGTGTGTGTGTGTGTGTGTGTGGGCGTGCGTTTGTGCGTGCGTGCGTGCGTGCTGGGGGGGAATTCGTCTAAAAAGTTCTGGTCATAAGGAAGAAAGGAAGGAGATAGGAATGCTCGTGGAAGAGGAATAGAGAAAGTTATGGAAGGATTAACAAAAAAGAGTGAAAGGGAGAGGAAGAGACGAGGAGAAGGAAGGACAAAGATTAAGGGAGAGGGAGTAAGAAAGAGATAGGGAGGAAGAGAGATGATAAATTACGAAAATATATGTGGGAATGGGAGAGGAAAATGGAAGAAAAAATCAAGGAGGGAAAATGGAAGAAAAGAAATTAGAAGAGAGAAACGGAATTAAAGGTGTACGAACCAAGAATAAGGGAGGAATCATGAAAATGAAGGACGAAGACTGAGGAAGGGGAAAAAGGAAGAAATGATGGAGCAAATAAAAAAGAATAAAGAATAAGATGGAGAGGTGTAAGGATGAAGACTAAAGAAAAACGTCAAAAGGTGAGGAAGAAACGAAGACAAAAGAAGTCAGAGTAAGAAAGGAAAGAACGAGAAGGGAGGGGAAAGTCTGATGATGGAAGACGAAGAAGAAGAGAGGAAGAGAGAAAAGTTCGGATGAAATCAGAGAAGGGAGAGAAAGGGAAAATAAAAAATGGATGAAGAGAGGTCTGGAGGAGAAGAGGAAGAGAGGAAAACTGAAAGAAAGACAAGAGAACAAGGGATGATTTGAGATGAATGGAGACGAGACAGAGAGGGGAAAAAAGATGGGGACGAAGAGGAAGGAGGAGGATGAGTGAAGAAACTGGAAGGAGAAAAAAAGTCGGAAAGGAAGGACGAAGAAAAGGGGAAGAGGAGAGAAGGGAAGACAGTAAAGGAATAACAAGGAAATACTAAGAACAAATGAGGACGAGAAGGAAAAGAAGAATAAAGGAAAATAAGAAGGAAAAGATGAAGAATGAAAGATTAAGAAGTATAAAAAATAAGACATTAAGGACAAATGAAAAAAGAACTAATAAGAACATAAAGAAAGACGAGAAACAAAGAAAGAAGAGAGAAGGAAGGACGAAACATAAGCGGAGAAGAGAAGGAAAAACGAAGATTAAACGATCAAGAGAACAGGAAAGAAAGATCAAGGGAAGAGGAGTAGGGAGAAAACCTGAGGGGGAGGAAATTATGAAAATTGGGGGAGATAAAGAAGACAAGGCTATGAATCAAATGAGGGAGGAGAAGAAGAAAAGACGAGGAATAGAGCAAGAAATGAGAAGGAATGATGAATAATGGAAGAGGACGGAAGGAAAGACGAAGAACAAAGGATATAAAGAGAATACAGCAAATAAATGAAGAGATAAGGAAAGATAAAGAACAAGGATCAAGTGTGACAGAATTCGGCAAATAAAATGAGGAGAAAAGGAAACTCTAGGAATAAAGAAGGAAGGAAGAAGGAAAATGAAAAACATGGGAAGAGAAGAGATGGAATGACGAAGAGTAAAAGGAAAAGAAGCTAAGGACAGACGAAGAAGAACGGAAAAAGACGAGAGAGGAAATGTGAGCGACGAGACTAAGGAGGGGTATGATGTTGGATCTAGTATGTCCCTCTGGAGCACATCTTGCCTCATGATGCTGACCCAAATTGCTTTCATGGTCCCCACGTCCACCACTCTCCCTCACTTCCTGACGTCCTTCCACTCATCCAAACGCACATGGGTACACACATGGACGTTTGGGAACGCAGACCTGGTAGGTGCACACAGACACGCCCAGATACACTGTGAACGAGTGGGTACACATACACCAACGCAGGCACTTGCTTAACGCTGACACGCTCACACACACACACACACACACACACACACACACACACATGGTTTATTCACAAAAACATTTTTGTCCTCACTACGCCTTTGGCCCCTTCCATATGTGTTTATATTTAGATGATATACAATGTACATTACCTCTCTCTCTCCCTCTCTCTCTTCTACTAACGGGATTATAGTCTGTCTTCATCTGGGGGAACTTGGTCACTCATATAAATCGAATACTAAGTCGTGGTTGCATGAAATTTAAGAAGCCTTGGTTATGATTTAAGAAAACGTCTCCTTGGTTGCAGGACAAATTAAACCTTCAGTCTGCCTACACTACACCATGAACAGAGCTGAAAGGGACTAAAGACCTATGTTAGGTTAGTGTAAACGCACTTGAGTGAAGTCTGCATGTACAGTATGTCCCACAGTTCGAAAAGTCCCTTCGCAGCTGAGTAGTGTCTGAAGGAAGTTTGAGTACAGTGACAAAGCCCACTTTTATGGAACGTTCAAATAAAGCGTAATAGTGTCCTTTACTCTAGAACGATTTTGTATTTACAAGTTTTACTCCTCCTACCTGCGAGTGATTTATTTTGTTAAGGACTACATATGAAGCAGGAAATGTTACGTATAGCCTCCATCAGCTCTTTTACTACGAGACATCTCACCAAAATTTAATAAAACTAGACACCATTCAGAAAGCGCATACCTCCTCCAATGCCATGCAGGATCCGGATCCGCCCCCAAATTTCATCAATTCCTTCTTGGCCCATGGCCCACCCTTCCAGAAAATTTCGGTTAAATTCATTGAGAACTTTCGGAGATATCGGGTAGAGAAACATAAAAAATTTCTAGATCCGGATGATACGGATCACCACGAAAATCTAATGGATTGCTCCTTAGGCCATACCCTACCCCTCAAAAAAAAAAAAAAAAAAAAAAAAAAGTTTATAACTTTTTGAGTAATCCTGCCAGACAAAAAGACAAACAAACAAACCAGCCAAAGGCGGCATGAACATAACCTCCTTGGAGGAGGAAATTAGAGGGGCACTCAATGGAGCGCATCTCCAAGGGCAACGAAATTTCCAAACCACTCTTCATAATGGGTTACGTTTTCTCATCACTTTAGGATTTCGCAAAAAATGTTCTCCGGATCCAGACTCTGTAATACGATCCGGATCGATCCCAAAAGTTAATAGACTGTTCTCTGGGACATGGGCTATCTATCCACCAAATTTGGAATAAATTTTTCTTTTAGTTTTTGAGTAATCCAGCTAACAAACAAACAAAGAGGGGTGAAAACATACTCTCCTTGTCTGAGAGAATTATCTGGTTGTATCAAAAACATTAAAAATATATATGGTACTTTCTCAGGATGAAGGGGTGAACGGGAATGCGAAGACGCTGTAAAGACGGTATAGTATGTGGAACGCGCGGAGAATCAGAAGCTTAAAACTCGGGCTCCTATGGCTCTCAGCTGAATAAACTTATCTGGTATTAGCAGGAATGGAATACTAAAGGCATCCCGACCATGAGGAAATTGTTACTATTACACTTCTAACACACTTCATATTCCTATGGCCAAGTTTCAAGTGAATGAAATCATCTAGGGTTAGTTGTAGTTGTAAGAGATTTTCCGAAGGGGAGAGAGATAAAAAGAATATGTATGACTCAGATGGAACAACGACGAGGAAAGTGAGAAAAGGTGAATGTAGGAAAGAGACCAGAGAACAATGCTGAAAACTACTGTAAGGAAATCTGTATGGGAGGTTTTCCTGCAATGTTATGAGGGTGTGGTGACAGTTGTGGTATGGAGGAATAGCTGTCTGGTAATTTAATCTCTTGAACTCGATGATGCATTTATTATTATTGCTTTCGGCTGGCAGTTTCATTCACCTTAATAGAACTCTACCTAACCTATCCAGGCAGAAAAGTCTAACCTGATTAAAATCGTTAGAGGCAGCATTAAGTGGAAATCACGCCTTAGGGTTCAAGTGGATAAGTCATATATATTTTTTTTAATTTCCATGTTCTAAACCTCTCAATAATATGACGTCTTTGTTAATTTTTACTATAGACAAATGATCTTCTTCAGCTTATGGTAGGCTTTTCGAACTAGAAGGGTATAAAATACCGGTAGTTTTCATTAACCCATTCACTGCACGGTACCTTTGCACTACTCATTAAAACTGTATAACACAAGGAAGAATTAAATAAAGATATATGATCAAGCACATTAAACTACTCCCGTAAAATTCGTCAGTGTGTGTTGTTAAGTATTTTTGTTTCCAAATGGTGAGATATGCAACAGATTTTCTATTGCTTGCGAACCTAACTGGGATTGGATATGTGTGTGTGTGTGTGTGTGTGTGTGTGTGTGTGTGTGTGTGTGTGTGTGTGTGTGTGTGTGTGTGTGTGTGTGTGTGTGTGTGTGTGAGAGAGAGAGAGAGAGAGAGAGAGAGAGAGACCCTTCACTACTAGAGATTCTTCTTGAGTGTAATAAAATCGAATCATTCTGGCTGCATAATTTTAAAGGGTCAGAGAAAAGACAGGTATAAAGCAATGACGATACATATTTTTCCTCATTTTCCTAACTGAAACGATTAGAAAATACCAGTACGTTTATGTAGCAGTGCAAAAGCCCATTCCAATAAAGTCAACTATAAATATCGACTTCCATCACGCTTCAGACTTCACTTGGTGGACGAGTAAAAAAAAAAAGTGTTTTCCTTCCAATAGTGGGCAATGAAACACACACACACACACACACACACACACACACACACACACACACACACACACACACACACACTAAAAAAAAAAAAAGTTCGTGTATTTGAGGGTGAGCAGCAGCTGTGGTGAGTGTCAACAAGGCTTCTCATCAGGCCGAGTGATGCTTGATGGTTGTGTCCTTGTCTCACAGCAACATCATACCTACTCTGTTTGGCTCCCTGTATGTTTCCTTATCCCCATCTTTTTCTTTGTTTCGTCTATATCGATCTAACTAATTATTATTATATATATATATATATATATATATATATATATATATATATATATATATATATATATATATATATATATATATATATATATATATATATGTCTATATCGATCAAACTAATTATAATATATATACTGTATATATGTCTATATCGATCAAACTAATTATAATATATATACTGTATATATGTCTATATCGATCAAACTAATTATAATATATATATATATATGTCTATCGATCAAACTAATTATAATATATATATATATATATATATAACACTATAAATGTGTATTTCCTTACCTGTCTCCTTATCTGCTTCCGTCCGTCTGTCAGCCACTCTTTCTTTCCATGCTTGCCTGTCACTAAGTCTTTCCCTTCTTTGTCTGTCACTCTCTTTCTTTCCTTATGTTTGTCTGTCTGGTGATATCCTTCTTCACACACGAATATCTCGTTCTCTCCTGTCAGACATTTGCAGCTCCCGCCTGATTTCCAACACCGTGCTTCACCACTGTACTCTATTAGTCACTTTAACTAGACCTAAAATTGCCATCACTCCATCTTAAATGCTCAGCCGTAGCAAGACATTAACACCGCAGTATGCTGCTAGTCACAAGATGTGCTATGGTTCGGATGCAGACGTGTGGTACTGTCATATTCTACCACTGATCTCCGAAATATAGGTTGCACTGATGAGAATATTTCATGTAGTGGTGCTTATCTTTTGATACAGTTTAGAATTCAAGATAGAGAGATGCAATTCTGGGCCAAGTTAAAGTGGACAGAGTGTAGTCCCCCAGCTGCTCTTACATTTCCACCCTCCCACTCCCTGTCAACCTCAGTCTGTCTCGACACTTTCCCCTGCCACACTTTTCTCTGCCGTCACTATTCTCTTACCCTTTCCGTCTTCCAAATTTTCACTCCCTGTCAACCTTTCCATCCCCTCTCAACCCCAGTCTGTCTCACCAATCATTCATCGTCCTCCTTTGCCACCCTTAACCCTGCTTCGACACACACATCATTGTTGCCATTTGTCTCCAACTTACCCACTCCCTTTTAATCTGACCATTCCCTGTCAGCTTTACCACTCCCTGTCAGTCTTACCACTCCCTGTCAGCTTTACCATCCCCTGTCAGTCAGCTTTACCACTCCCTGTCAGGTTTACCACTCCGTTAGCGCTACCACTCCGTTAGCCTTACCACTCCCTGTCAGCCTTATGATGCCCTACCAACATTCCCATTCCACATCCACCTTCCCACGCTCTGTCAACCTCCCTTCTCCTTGTCAATCTTCCCAATACCTTTCAGCCCCAGTCTATGTCGCTGGTCACTCAACATCGTCCCTTGACACCCTTTCTCTTGCCTCACCTCATACACCACCTCTCTGTTTTGCTATTTTCTCTCCACCTTCCCTCTCGCTGCTTGCTCTCTACTCTGTCAGTTCGGTCTATCCTACCAGTCACTCATCGCTCTCAGTTTCCACCCTTATCCATCTTCCGTGACTCATTATTTGCCTATGCTCCACTAGTCACATTAGTGCATCGCCTCTAGCTTTCCCCCTCATTGTCTGGACTTTCACTCTATCTTCATCCCCACCTCTCAAGTGTCTGCTCTTGTTAGTCGTACACAGTTGCTGACAGCACTATCGTTCCACTTCTTGGATGAACAACCATGACAAGCAATACTAAGAAATTGTTAGACTGCGAAGATTGAATAACTGAATTTTAAGTCAAGAATGCATCACTAAATTTTGAATCTTTGTTTATTATAATATGGAGGTTCATTTTTTAACTCTGAAACTGCACAAATAATTGTTCAAGAAGCTTCATACACCTACGTTATACATTTATTAGTAATTTTAATATTTCACATGCTGCACATTAACATCACCTAATACGTTCTATACTCTCATCAACGATTACATATATTAAAGGATAGCCAGATACACCATAGCAGTCAACCTTATCTCATAAAGTGTTACCAGATCAACGGGCGTATATCACGTAGGCTGATAAGAGACGAAATTCTACTCTAGACTTTATATCTGTGCTCCACTATTAATTTTGCCTTCTTAATAATTCATAACCACAGTAACACCTTCCATGATCCCTCTTACCACAAACAGCCGCAAATATTTATATCTAGAATTCTCCAGTAATAATTCCTTGATTCCCATTACCATTTGTTTTACTCTTGCTATTTACGGACAATTTTTTAAAGCTCAGGATAGATTTTTCGAAACGGAAGTGTTAGAGTGAGTTGGGGGGAGGGCATTCAAATGGTGGCTGACAAAGCGACTTGGAGGCGTTTTGTCTACGGCCACCCTTTGCAGGATTAGGGCGTCGGGCTATATATAGATAGATAGACTGTCCTAAGCCGAACAGAAACCCTCTGGAGGCAGCAAGAATAAAACCAGAAACACGTCATCAGACTGCAAGGAAAACCAGTAATTTTCCCCTTTTTATGCCGCTTTCTACTCCATCCTTTATATGCTACACCATATACACGTTCAATAGAATCCTTTCATTTAAAAAAAATACCAGTAAGTAAAAAAATCCCTCCATTCATTCTACTGCCAAACGATTTCTTCAATTTGTGAGGTGGTGAAGGGACCCTCCCCCTCTGTGTTTCTAGATTTGTAAATATTGATGAAGGTTATATCCAAGTCCATAAATCTAATATAAATATTTTTCTTGTGGGGGAATACAATCATGCCGATATAGCAAGATTAGAATATTGAGATTAGAACATTAAAGAGTCAAAAAGCCGGCCAAACATTGCATTTCTTCCACTTCACATTTAGGTCATGTCTGTCACTTTTCTCTCTGGCTCAATAAATCAAAGAGAATCGTCAATCGCCCGGGAGCATACCAAGCATCTCTTAGCTTTGTAATGTTAGTCAGCAGACGAAGAAGAAATATTGGAGATGTGAACTATTAAATTCTACAGCTCTTCATCCTCTAGTCTGTCAATAGCACAAATCTCAATCGAAAAGACTCTTCGGTTTCATCAACAGCTTTTTGGTATTTTTTTTATATTATTTTCATCACCGTTACGTTTCATTCTATTAAATACCAACATCGTCAATGTCCTAGCTATTATTATTATTATTATTATTATTATTATTATTATTACATTGCTACTACTACTACTACTACTACTATTACTATTACTACTACTACTACTACTACTACTACTGCTGCTGCTGCTGCTGCTGCTGCTGCTGCTATTATTGCTGTTATTACCGTTTTTATTGTCGTTCTAGTTGCTCGTTCTTTGTGTTTAGCTGTTACCCGATAATATGATGCATGAAAAAAACAGCAATATTTTTATTATATACACACAAAATTATTTATACTCCGTACACAGCATTAAAGCAATTTTATGATCCATAGCGTTTGAATTTTAATCTATAGAGAGTTGTTAACTTAAGTGATTCAATTTTATGCCATTTTCATAGCTTCCATTATGCAATTGTTCACTCTATCATCCCAAAATGAACATTATTTTTCGAGAGTAATAGTTACTTCCCGGACATAACTCATCTGCTGAGGCCCTAATTCACTGCCAGTAATTAGTTTGCCCGATGTATCTGAGAGCCCCCCCCCCCCCGTCTCTCTCTTTGTGCTCAGTTGCCTCCTCTTATCCTAGCGTCACTTTTTAACTTTTTATACTCATAATTTTTGCGACTCATATAATCACTGCATCTCTAATGATGGTGGTTCTGAATAAGCATAATGGGACTCAACAGAGGAACATAAGTTATAGTGGTCACTTCTAAGGAAAGAGAAAGGGATGGAAAAATTTAGTATAGGATTCCATGTATCGCAACTAGGTTACAGCTGTGACTGAAGCAACTACTAATGACTGAAAATGTATTGTTCTGGATCTAACTCTGCGAAAGTGAGGCATAAAGGACCAATGAATCCTTGATATTGTGGAAACAGCACACATAATAGGCTAAGCATTTCCTGAGTTTTATGACAGTGATCAAGACTTCCGGATTATTACGTCTCAGATAATCTATTGCTTGGCTCGTATGGTTATACTTTTCCAGATTCGTTGAATTTACCTGGTTTATTTAAAAGGAGTTTCATGAAAGAATAAACAAAAGAGTTCTACATTCTTCAAAGGTATTGTGAGAGGTTGAGTCAGTGATCCAAGTTACGGAAAACAGTGAACAACCTGTTGCTTTAGGTGAGAGAAAAGTAAATGATGAAAAGTATAAAGAGTTCTAACGAAGGGCTTATTTCTCGTTAGGATATTTTTTGTCAGAATATGTATTCACCCTTCCCTGATTAGGAGCAGTTCTTTTGGTTTCACTGTCAAAGTGGGAAACTGCATTGCCTTTGTATATGCTATTTCTTTTTATCTTGCAGAAGCCTCTTAAATCAAACACAATTAGCAGAAAAATATTTGTTGAATGTACGTCATGGCAATACAAAAAATAAATTAAAAATGTTTCCAAATCCAATTATACTTTCATTCATATCGGTTATTTGATTGGAACAGTATCGATGGCAAATTAATTGGAAGCTTAAGTTTTCTAAACCATAGGAAATGTGTATTGTTCTGTAACTATATAAATGGCATAAGAATATTTTTGAACAACTTGCTTACCTCTGAATATTGTAATCCAGCTGACGGTACCAGACTTTCTTGGCTGAGTGAGTATAGGAACCTGAGAACAATTTACCTTTTTATGGTTAGAACAAATATGCTCATCTGTTTTGGTTGACGCCGGGTATTTATATTCAGCTGAAAGCGACAGTATGAGCAGAGTGTTAAAAAAAAACACACCACTAACCCCTGTATGGTCGGGACAACAATGGTACTCTATTCCAGTTGACGCTAAACAATTACATTCAGCTGAGAGCGAGTCATGGGAGCCTGAGAGTATTATGGCAGTAGTGGTTCGTCGCAATCCTGTTTTGCTAAATGGATTTTCTCGGTAACGTTCCGGAGTGCAATGGCAGAGACAAATGACGGCCCTTGAAATACTGCTTGTCCTAAAAATTAATGATACCCACTCTTAAGTATCGGTAGATAATTCAGTGCTGTCAGTTTTAATGAAAGCGACTCTGGAAATTGGGTGATTCTTTTTCGCGACAGACTAATGGAGGTAAGAACAAACGAGAGTAAAATGCAGAAAGGATAAGTGTTGATGTCAAAGCGGGATGGAGGTAAGCGGAAAAGGATAAGTAGGCTAGCAGGAAATTAGTGGTGGTGGAGTGAACATAATGAAAACATGGGAAAGGAAATTCTTTAAAATAGAGAAAGGAAATGTGCTGAAGCCAGAACCGGAAGGAAATGGTTTAGCAACAAGGAAAGTGTTGTAGAGAAACAAAAAAAAACAACAACAAAAAAAAAAAAAGGCACAGGAATGAAAGGCTTACAAAGTGTACTGAAGCAAAAGCGAACGAGAAATGAGGAAAGGAAGTCCGAGAAGGGGTGTGAAGAATAAAGGTGAAGGAGTGTATAAAGAAGAAAGACTGAGTGACAGTTGTAGTGTTGTTTGTTATAATTAAAGGCTTGAAAGGGACTTGAAGGTGACAAACCTGGATGAAAAGTGACATTTTGTGTATCAATAAAAGTTAAAGCCCTTGCATAATTTCACTGATTCGTTAAGGAAGAGAAAGGGGGAAAGGGAAAATACGTTTGCAGTTACAAACAGCTAGTGAAAGACGGTAATAATGTTAGAGAGATATAGATGACTATAAAGTATACAATGATTTATACCTAAGCCTTCATAAGTGATGCTCGCCTCTAAACACAATCACTGGTTACAGGATCTCTGCGATAAAATGTAGCATAAGTACAACCGTAATCAATGGTTCCGATTAACCTTGTGATCCTACATCTGGCTAGAGGGATGCTGTGGCTAGGGCTTTAAACTGAGCGAAGACCTGTTGTTCAATATTTATGTAGTACAGTAGTTCAAAGCTTTCCTCTACTACTACAGAAAATCTGTGATGACATTGTTGTTCTTGCAGCCTAAAAATGTCTCCCACTAATGTTTAATAATATTCAGCTTAATCCTGCATCATCCGTGAACATGCTTAGGGTTTCATTCACTCGGGACTTATCTTGGAAAGATCATATTACATCTCTTGTAAAATCTGCTTCCAAGAGATTACGTGTGCTAAGCCGACTCCGTTCCTTCTTTACCCATGCACAATTGTTGACTCTATACACGGGTTTTATCCGCCCCTGTGTGGAGAACAACTCGCATGTATGGGGAGGTTCTCCACACACAGCTCTTCTCAATACGGTGGAGTCAAAGGCTTTTCGTCTCATTAACTCTCCTCCTCTTACTGGCTCCCTTCAACCTCTGTCTCTTCGCCGCACTGTTGCATCTTTATCTCTTTTTTTTTTTATCGCTACTTCAATGGTCACTGCTCCTCTGAACTGCTGCTTGCATTCCTCCACCTCTACGACGGGCGCGTAGCACCCGTCTAGCAGCAAACTCTCATCCCTTTTCTGTCCAACTCTCTAATGCAAGAGTTAACCGTTACTCCCAGTCCTTCATTTATGCAACAGGTCAGCTCTGGAACTGTCTCCCTCTGTCTGTATTTCCTGCTAGCTACGATCTCCAGTCTTTCAAACGCAGTGTGTCCAGGCATCTCGAAATGATCGTATCTTGAATTTGTTTCTCTCTTGTACTTTGTTTTTCTCTTGGAGGGAACAGTTATTGTGGGCTCATGGCCTTTGGTTCCTTCTTCCTTGCATTAAAAATATATATATATATATATATATATATATATATATATATATATATATATATATATATATATATATATATATATATATATATATATAT
>NC_137050.1:48059270-48344270 GCF_032717465.1 Coenobita brevimanus | reverse complement strand
GCAGCAGCAACATTGAAACACCAAGAACGTGGGCCCCGAGCTGTCGACACAAATCTCCATTTACCGTGCCTCCGTCAAGCATTGCGAACGGACTTGCAATACAACCTCCATGAGCTTGCTGACCTAATCAGTTCATCGCCCCTTCATACTGTATCGTTGACAAATGTTTGGTGGATATGTGTCTAGGGGTTCAGATCTCGCATCCCCATCCATATGATCCCCCCAGGGGGGGGACCATAAATGCCCCCACCATCCGCCCCTCTCCCGGTGACGACTCGAGGTGCCTGGAACCACTGTCTGACTCTCCTCTTCTTCATTTCTGCAACATTCGCGGCCTTTCCTCTAACTTTCGCTCTGTTGAGCACCACCTCTCCTCCTCTAAACCTCACCTTCTTTTTCTAACGGAGACTCAGCTGTCTGAGGCAACTGACAGCAAACCCTTTTCTGTATCCTCCTACTTTCTCTATACTCATTTCAAAGCCAAAGGTGGCTGTTGTGTATATATACGCAACGACTTATCTTGCTCTCGTGTTCCTGAACTCGATTCTTCTGAATTCTCTACACTCTGGCTTCAGCTTTCCTGTCATTCTCTGACTAAATATATCTGTGCTGTTTACTTATCCCCTAATTCTACTGACTATCAAAAATTCTTCGACTATCTTACTTCTACAATGGAACACATTCTATCCATTTCTCCTTTCTCTGAAATCTCCATTCTAGGAGATTTCAATGTTCACCACCACCTTTGGCTCTCCTCTCCTTTCACTAATCCACCTGGTGAACAAGCCTACATCTTTTCTATCCTTAATGACCTAGAGCAGCTTGTACAGCACCCTACCCGTATCCCTGACCGCCTTGGAGAGAGCTCCAACATACTTGACCTCTTCCTCACAACAAATCCTTCTGCTTACTCTGTTAATCTTTTCTCTCCGTCGGGCTCCTCCGATCACAACCTTATTACCTTAACGTGTCCTATCACTCCGTTACGGCCTGTGGACCCTCCAGGGAAACGTCGTCTGTGGCATTTTGGAGCTGCAGACTGGGAGGCCCTCAGGCAGTACTTCTTTGATTTTCCCTGGAATGATTATTGCTTCCATGGCCGGGAGCCATCTGAGTGTGCCTTGCGCATTACGGAGGTTATTCTCTCGGGCATGGAAGCATACATTCCTTTCTTATATCCTTTGACTAACGCAAGAAAGCCTTGGTTTAATCACGCTTGTTCTAATGCTGTCCGCAACAAGGAGAGGGCCTACAAAAGGTACCGGAGCCAACCACCCCTGAATCACATCATCTTTACGTTTCTGCCCGGAATCGTGCTAAGTCTGTTCTTCGCTCTACTAAAAATAATTTCATCCATACTAAATGCTCTCAACTCTCCAACTCGAATTCCTCCCACTCCTTCTGGCACCTTGCCAAAAATCTTTCTAACAACTTTACCTCATCATCCTTCCCTCCTCTTTTCTACTCTGATGGTTCTGTAGCTATTTCTTCTACTGATAAAGCAGATCTCTTCACACAGACTTTCTCCTCCAATTCCACCTTAGACGATTCCGGTGCTGTTCCTCCATCACTTCCCCCCTCTGACTTCCTCATGGCTGACATTAAAATTTCTTCAGCTGATATATTTTATGCCATCACTGGCCTCAGTACTAACAAGGCATATGGGCCTGATGGGGTCCCTCCTGTTGTTCTCAAGAACTGTGCTTCTGTGCTTACACCCTGCCTAGGCAAACTCTTTCGCCTTTGTCTGTCAACTTGTACCTTTCCTTCTTGCTGGAAGTTTGCTCTCATTCAGCCAGTCCCAAAGAAGGGTGACCACTCCCAACCCTCCAACTTTCATCCAATTGCTTTAACGTCCTGTATTTCAAAAGTTTTCGAGTCAATTCTCAATAGAAAAATTTTAAGGCATCTTTCCTATCACAACCTTCTTTTCGATCATCAGTACGGGTTCCGTCAGGGACGCTCCACTGGCGATCTTCTCACCTTTCAGACTCCTGGTCATCCTCCTTTCGGGACTTTGGCGAAAGCTTTGCCATTGCACTTGACATCTCAAAGGCTTTCGATCGAATCTGGCATAAATCTTTAATTTCCAAACTGCCCTCCTACGGTTTCTATCCTTCTATCTGTGCCTTCATCGCTAGCTTCTTTTCTGGTCGTTCTATAGCCGCTGTTGTAGACGGCCATCGTTCTTCTAGATCTATCAACAGTGGTGTTCCTCAGGGCTCTGTCCTATCACCAACTCTCTTCCTTTTATTCATCAATGATCTAAGCTGTACATCTAACCCTATTCACTCATACGCTGATGACTCCACCCTTCACCTTTCCATTCTGTTCCCGCAACGCCCATCTCAACAGTTACCTCAAGAAACAAGGGATGAGGCTATGGCACACCTAATGTCTGACTTGGCTCGTATCTCTGACTGGGGTAAAAATAATATGGTTGTTTTTAATGCATCTAAGACTCAGTTCTTACACCTATCAACCCGACAAAATCTTCCACAGGTATACCCACTAATGTTTAATAATATTCAGCTTAATCCTGCATCATCCTTGAACATGCTTGGGGTTTCATTTACTCGGGACTTATCTTGGAAAGATCATATTACATCTCTTGTAAAATCTGCTTCCAAGAGATTGGGTGTGCTAAGCCGACTCCGTTCCTTCTTTACCCATGCACAGTTGTTGACTCTATACACGGATTTTATCCGCCCCTGTGTGGAGTACAACTCTCATGTGTGGGGAGGCTCCCCACATACAGCTCTTCTCAATAGGGTGGAGTCAAAGGCTTTTCGTCTCATTAACCCTCCTCCTCTTACTGACTTCCTTCAACCTCTGTCTCTTCGCCGCACTGTTGCATCTTTATTTCTTTTCTATCGCTACTTTAATGGTCACTGCTCCTCTGAACTGCTGCTTGCATTCCTCCACCTCTACGACGGGCGCGTAGCACCCGTCTGGCAGCAAACTCTCATCCCTTTTCTGTCCAGCTCTCTTATGCAAGAGTTAACCGTTACTCCCAGTCTTTCATTTATGCAACAGGTCAACTCTGGAACTGTCTCCCTCTGTCTGTATTTCCTGCTGCCTATGATCTCCAGTCTTTCAAACGCAGTGTGTCCAGGCGTCTCAAAATGATCGGATCTTGAATTTGGCTCTCTATTGTATTTTGTTTTTCTCTTTGAGGGAACTGTTACTGCGGGCTCATGGCCTTTGGTTCCTTCTTCCTCGCATAAAAAAAAAAAAATAATCTTCATCGTCCCTTCATACTGTATCAACGACGTAAATTTGGTCGAAATCCGTCAAGGTGTTCGGGGGATATCGTGCTAACACCCATATGCCCTTGACCTTTGACCCCTTAACCATGCTGACCTAATAAGTTCGTCGCCCCTTCTCACTGTATCACTGACATAAGTTTGGTCGAAGTCCGTTGAGTTGGTTCAGGAGATATCGGGCCCACAAGGATAAACAAAGTTGATCCCATATGACCTTGACCCTTGACCACTTAACCTGGCTGACCTGATCAATTCATCATCTCATTCTGCATCACTGACAAAAGTTTGGTGGAAATCTGACGATGAGTTCAGGAGATATTGCGCCCACAACAGTGTTATGGTCGTACGGACCTATGTACCATCGACTTAAAAAAGTATCGGCACCCTGGGGTCGGATACGATGTGAAATGCTTCGTCTCTGGTTATATCTGTAGTGTTGGCATGCCTGTTTAATTCGTTGATTTACCATGTAGTACAATGTTACCCCAACTGATCCAGCTATATATCTGTAAGGTATATGATAACTCAAATGAAGGATTTCCCGGAAATCATAGTCCGTTTATCATAATGTCTCACACTGAAAGGGTACCGATACTTTTTTTTTTATCAATGGTACGCACAAGCCCACGCACAGACGGAGAGACTATTCACTTAATGCGTCAGTCACCATACTGTAGGTGAGCGGAGGCATGACAACAACAACAACAGTATCAGCAGCAGCAACAAAGTAACGGCCACAACAGTAATTACAACATCTACAGGAAAAACAGCTGCAGCAACACAAAAACAACAGAAACAACAGCAACACAAAAACAAGCAACAGCAGCAGCAACAACAGAAGCAGGAGCAACAGCAGCAACAACAAAAACAACAACCTCAACAACAGCAGGAGCAGTAGTAGCAGCAACAAAAACAGCAATAACAACAACCGTAGCAGTGGCGCCAGATGCGGCAGCTGCAGCGGCGGCAGCAGCAACAACAAAATCAACGAATGCATCAACAACTAGAGGGGTACTCAGTGATGCTCATCTCTCCGACAAGGGCAACAATTTCCAAACCACTCTTCATAATGGGTTAGGTTTTCTCACCACTGATTAGGGTTTCACAAAAAAATGTATACCGGATCCAGAATCTAATACGATCCGAACCGGTCCCAAAACTTAATTGATTATTCTCTGAGACATGGGCCATCTACCAACCGAATTTAGTCCAAATCTCTCTAGTTTGTCAGTAAGCCTGCTAACAAATAAACAAACAGGGGTGAAAACGTACTCTCCTTGTCGAAGAGAACAAGAAAAAGGGCAGCAGCGGCACAACAACAGTAGCAGCGGCACCAACAACGGCAACAACAGTAGCAGCGGCACCAACAACGGCAACAACAGCAGAAGCAACAACAACAACATAAGCAACACTAGAATATGCAACAACAACAAAAGCAACATTAGCAGCAGCAGCAACAACAGCAGCAGCAGCAACAACAGCAGCAGCAGCAACAACAGAAGCAGCAGCAACAACAACAACAGAAGCAGCAGCAACAACAGAAGCAGCAGCAACAACAGAAGCAGCAGCAACAACAGAAGCAGCAGCAACAACAGAAGCAGCAGCAACAACAGAAGCAGCAGCAACATCAACAACAGAAGCAGCAGCAACATCAACAACAGAAGCAGCAGCAACATCAACAACAGAAGCAGCAGCAACATCAACAACAGAAGCAGCGGCAACAATCCAACAGAAGCAGCAGCAACAACAGAAGCAGTAACAGCAGCAGCAGCAACAACAATACCAGTGGTAATAATACCAGTGGCAACAACGGCAACAGCAACACCAGTAACAACAGCAACACCAATAACAACAGTTGCATCAACAACACCAGCAGCAGAAGCAGCAATAACAACAGCAACAACATCAGCAACAGTAGTAGCAACAACAACCGCAGTAACAACAGCACCAGCATCACCATCAACAAAACCAAAAAAACAGCACAGAAACCAGCAGCAGCAAGAACAGCTACAACAACAACAGGAGCAACAGCCCCAACCAAAACAGAAGGAACAGCAAAAGAGAAAACAGCAGCAGATATAACAGCAGCAGATATAACAGCAACGATAACAGCAGCAACAGCAGCCACAGCAACAGCAACAATAACGGGATCAGCAACTGCAGCAGCAGCCGTAACAACAGTAACAACAACTACAATATCGGGAACAGCAACTTCAGTAGCAGCAGTCGCCACAACAGTAGCAAAAACAGCAATAGCCACAACAGTAGCAAAAACAGCAATAGCCACAACAGTAACAGAAGCAGCAGCAACAGCAACGGTAACGGCATCAACAGCAGCAGCAGCAACAGTAGAAGCAGCAACAGCAACAAAAACACAACAGAAGCAGGAACATCAAAAAAAGCAGCAGCAACTGCAACATCAAAAACGGCAGCAGCAGCAGCAACAACAACATCAAAAACGGCAGCAGCAGCAGCAACAACAACATCAAAAACGGCAGCAGCAGCAGCAGTAGCAACAACAACAACAGCAGCAACTACAGTAGCAGCAATAATCTCTATCTATATACCTAGGCTGCTTCCCCCAAGGAAAGGGAGGTAGCCGAGACAGGACGACACATTCCCCATTTACTCATCCATTCAAACACATTCATTCGCATCTTAGCCCCAAAGGTAAGAACGGACAGATCCTCACCCCACCACACCGCACACGGGTCAACTGCGCAATGCAATCAGTGACATCCGCAGCAGGGCCCGACAGCAGAGCAATAACAGCAGCGATAATTCCAACAGCAGCAATAACAGCAGCAATAAATCTAAGAGCAGCAAAACTTCCAACAGCAGCAACTAAAGGAACAGCAATAACAGCAGGAACAATTCCAACAGCAACAACAATGCCAACAGAAGCAATAACTGCAGTATAAAAAGCAGCAATAACAACAGTAACAGAAGCAGCAGCAGCAACGGAAGCATCATAACAGAAAAAACAAGAAGAGCAGCAGCAGCAGCAATCATCAACAACAACAGCAGCAGCAGCAAGAACAACAGCTGCAGCACCAACAAAAGCATTACCACCACCAACAGCAGCAACAACAACATCAGCAGCAACAGCCGCAGAATAGCAGCAACTAAAGCAACAACAGAATCAACAATAACAGCATCAACAGTAACAACAGCATTGACAAAATCAGCATCGACAGGAACGACAAAAGCTTCTTCAACAGTAACAGCAGCTTAAACATCAACATCAACAGCATGAACATCGACATCAAGAGCATCAATATGAACAACAGCATCATCTACAGCATTAAAGAAAACATCAACATTTCCATCATCAATATCAACATCAACAGCATCATCAATAGCAACAACATCATCAACGGCATCAGCATCATAAACGGCATCATCATGAAAACATGAACAAATGAACATCATCATCAATATCAGTAGCATCAGCACCACCATCTACACCAGTAGCATCCACAGCATTGACATCAATAGCATCAACATCAGCATCAACATCAACAGCATCAACATTAACATTATCAACAGAATCAGCACCATCAGTAACAGCAACAACATCAGTAGCATCAACATTATCAACATCAGCATTTATGATTAACTTCAACATCAATGTTAATAGCATTAACACGTCAGCAACAACAGCAACAGCATCAACACGTACATGAACATCGACATTAGCATCATTACCATCAACGTGATCAGTATCATTCACCTCAACAGCATCAACCGCATCGACATCAACTGCATCGACATCAACCGCATCGACTTCTACATAAACATTCTCAACGGCATCATTAACAGTATCAGCATCAATAGCATCATCAATATCAACAGTATCAATATTAGAAGCAAAAACATCAACAACATCAATAGCATCAACACCAACGACATCAACATCAGCATCAACATCAGTAGCATCAACATCATCATCAGCAATATCATTGACATCAATACCAGCGATATCAGTAGCATCAATATTATCAGAATCAACATCAACAGCATCATTATCAACATCATTGCCAAAAACACTGAGATGATGATGATGATCATCATCATCATCAATATTAGCTTCATCAACACATCTACTGCATGAAAATCAACAACGTCAACATGAAACTATGAACATAACAGCATCGACAACAAGACCATCAACCTCAACATCATCAAAATCAACAGCATCAATTACAAATCAACTTCATCAACGTCCAAATGAACTGCATCGACATCAACATCAATATCAACAGCACAAATATCAACATAATTCACATCAATAACAGCATCAACAGCAAAAACGTCAACATGAATAGCATTAACATCATCTACCTCAACAGCACCAACATCAATATGAACTGCATCATCATTAACATGAAAATCAACAATATCAACATCAACATCAAGTTTAACACCATCATCATCAACAAGAGTATAAACGTCAACATTAACACCAACGTCAACATCAACATCATCCTGAAAATAAACAGCATCATCATCAAAAGCATCAAAGTCAACAGCATCAACATGAACATCACCAGCATCAACATCAACAGCAGCATCAGCACCGTCAACAGCATCAGTATGAACAAGAACAACGACATCGGCATAACACCAAAAATAACTGCAGCAGCAGTGGCAGCAGCAGTAAGCAACATCAACATTATGGTCATCATAACAGCAGCAGGAGCAATAACAACAGTAGCAACTACCTCATCATCATCATCATCATCATCATCATCATCATCATATCACCTAAAATACCACTTAAGTAAATCTCACTGTGATGGTCACACATCACAGTGCCACTCATCGTACCATGTGATATGAGTGGTTGGGATCATGATTAACTGCAGACATTGCTCATACTATCCTCATGTTAATTGCTACGATACAGTTTAAGTTACACAAACCACTTTCTGTTATAAAGTAAGTAATTAAATATTTAAGAGCGGATAATACGACTAAAAAAAAAAAAAAAAAAAATGCCCATACATACAAAACAAAATCCTCCTCGTACAGGGATAATATACATTAATATTTTGCAACAATATTCATAAGAATTTTTAAAACAGTAAATGAAAAAAATATAGAAGCCAAGTTAAATAAGCAGTAACGATAATATACAGCCAGGAGTAAAAGCTCTCTAACAGTCCTCTGCAAGTACTCTATCCTGTCTTCCATATTTCTCATTCCCTCCCAAACGATAGAGAACAACATTCGTTCACCCACTCATTTGCTGTGTGCTTCATATTGTACTTGCAAAAACAATTCATGTAACATTTTCTATTTCAGCAGTCGGATGAGAAGTGAAGCTGAGATACTGACCATGACTGTGCAAAGCATGATATAATACTCACCATACCTTAGCGACCCAGGTTCCCACAGCTGGAGTGACATGTGGGTGACTGCTCCCTTATGTTTCAACTCGACTGTTACCCTTGTCACACACCCGCACTATCCCAGCACACCGCAGTACCTTCTTTAGTTATATAAAACAGTCCACTGGTCGTATTAACAAGCTGTCATAAGCGTTAGTTCCGTAGGAGTCCTTTTAATACAAATACCTTTAATTATACTTTTAACGAACACTTCTCAACCAAAAGAGGCTGAATATTAGGGTGAAAACGTACGACCAAATAAAGTGCTTAATGACAATAATCAACCGCTACTATGGTGACTTGCTTCTTGTAAAAAAGATGGTCTATAAATAAGCCACCAAGCAGGACGTGGAGCGGCCTCTCAGCACGTACCCTAAGTCACAGCTCATATCAGACTGCCTCGGTCATATGAACGATAGGATTTTTTACCCATTGCCACACCCTCCATCGACCCTCGAAACTAAACCGAATCACATG
The DNA here is from genome assembly GCF_032717465.1 of Coenobita brevimanus. Lineage (NCBI taxonomy): Eukaryota > Metazoa > Arthropoda > Malacostraca > Decapoda > Coenobitidae > Coenobita > Coenobita brevimanus. The sequence goes on along the minus strand of NC_137050.1, from coordinate 48,335,134 downwards.
TCCAAGATTCAAATAACTCATCTCGTGAAATACTTATAACGAGCATCGCAATGACGAATGCATAAACTGATCACACTGCAAGTCACAGTTATTGGACAACACAGCATTGAGGTATGAAGTATCTTCTCCTTATTAATACTCCCATCCATATTTCTACATTTGTGCTAGCGACTTCCACATTCACGCATACCGAGTCGAGACATATGAACTTTTCAGTCCGAAGCTCACCGAACCCAGTCTTGCCGTAAACCCTTTGACGTCATTATTTCCCACATTCTCGTTTAGTGGCCAGCATAATGGAAAACGAGATTTAGGTACAACCAACAAAATATATAGTGCTCGTAGATATGGGAATTGCAAGCATAGGTATTATTAACTAATTAAAATATATCCTTATTGAATTGCAAGGAAGTGAAATGACTTACCGAAATAAAACTTCAGTACATGCTGACAAGTAACGAGGCAAGAGAGAAATCAATTTATTCACACCCAACAGAAAATAAAAAGTAACTAATCATGCAGCAATTACATTAACTTGTGTACCCCTACAGTAAACAAGAGAACAACATACTGTATATACAGGTAACCAGGCAAATATGTATTGCATTAGTTTATCCACAACCAGTAAGAAAATAACTACGGATCACAACTACTGTAATCCATGAAGTCACTAGTGGCCATCTAACCATGACAAACTTGTTAGCAGTTCAGCCACTCACGTTTTACAAAGAATATTGTTTCTGCAGTTCCTGAACACTTTTCAGTTGGTGTGACTGCTGGTGGTTCGCATTTATCGTGTAAGCAATTTGCTAGGTAATAATCTGTAAAACAGTACCTATACCTCCGGCCAAGTGCAGGTAGACAGTGTTCCATGGTGTGTTCATCCTCGTTTCAAATGATTGGTACTGTACACAAACAAGACATTCCACTAGTTTAACTTTGAGGACTCTAAATATCAATACATAATAATGCCTCAGCCATGTAAAAATCTCCTGTATTGCTCAAAAATAACAAATGGGTAATTTGGAAATTTTCCACAGTGGTGTGGAAAGACGTCCGCCTCATCCACTTCTATGTTCGGCGTTCATTTGTCTGTCCACATTAACACACGATTTCCACGAGACGGCAACCCTAATCGGACCTCCCTGTAAAGATGCTGTGTGTGTATGTGTGTGCAGTATGTTTATGTATACTGTACACGTATATACGTGCACAGAATTGTGTGTGTGTGTGTGTGTGTGTGTGTGTGTGTGTGTGTGTGTGTGTGTGTGTGTGTGTGATAATTTCCGGACTAACTATTCAGATTACTGAATTTCTTCAAAATACTGGTATACAGTTAATGCCTGTTAAAAAAAATAATAATAATAATCAGCCAACCATGATTTCTCTTTCGTTCACAAGAGGGCCACTCAGAACACATTTTAGCTGATACGATGAAAACTTATCGAGAGAATACTGACCACGACGGTACATGGTTGCGTGATCTATTTCCTACGTTAACACCATCTTCAATATACTGGCCACTTTTGCAATTTTCCATTCACTCTTGTGTGAGCCAACACGTAATCAAGGGGCTAAAGTGCCTGACCATTACAGTAAGCGTGTGCCAATTAAATGACTTCTATCCACTTTACCTCAAATTACTGACATGGCAACGTATCACATCTACCACTATCGCCTATCACTACCACCACTGTCATAATACACATCTACCACCATCCCTTTTAAGAAGCCAATCACCACCAGGCTATTATCCCATACAAATATTATTGCTGTCAATAACATGCTACAACTACCATCACTCCAATCACCTCAGAGTACTGCAGTAACACATACCACAAGGACTACCCATGTAACACGTAAACCACCAACTTTTTACAATAAGTTTGATATTACAACTCCTGTACCACAACCACCACCATCCTCTTCACATTACTGCCTCAGTTACCACCACTCCATCTCAGGCTACTACCACCACTCACAACTACAACTTCCATCATCCCTTTTACATGAAATTCTATTAGCCATGACCACCCCCTTCAGGTGAGGTTAATATCAACACTACAGACTACAACTACCATTCTTTGACTCGGGATTATTACCTCAACTACCACCATCCCGTTCACCTGAAATTACTACCATCATTAACTACTACACATCTACCTGCGCCACTACAGTAAGAGCTATTTACTACCTCACACGGGTACAGTCATTCATACCAAAGTCACAACTATACCTGTCAGCTCACGTTGCTACCACAACTACCACCATTCTCTAGGTTCCAGATCACTACGGTTACTTATGAACCACAATTTAACCATCCTCATCATCTCACAATACTACTGCAACTACCACCCCTTCACCTCAAGTTACTACCACAACTTGCAACACATTCACTCCACATTACTACTCAAGATGGGAAAAAATGCAGCTAGGTACACCACAAGGAAAAGTCCTCTCTCCAACCCTCTTTAACATCAGTATGAATACAATCGGAAAGATAAACATCAAGAGAGTTACTATCACTATATACGCTGATGACATAGTCATACAGGCCAACACCCATACCCTGATCACAAGAGCTCTTAAGGAGTTCTCTAAAACATGTAATAGTATAGGACTGCTAATATCACCAGAAAAGACCAAAGTGCTACACAAGAGGAGAAAGAACATGGGAAAGGTTAGAATACAAGGAAAAATCCTTGAGGAAGTTAGAACCTATCAGTACATGGGTATACTTCTAGGTAAGACCAACCAACACAGTGATGAAATAGGCCTAAGTAGGATATCGCAGAAAATAAAGCCAAGATTAGCACTCCTTAAAAAGGTTGCAAGAGACAGTGTTGGGTCTACAGTACCACTTGTAAGACAACTATACATCACCATGGTAAGATCAGTCATAGACTACAGTGCCAGTTCTCTCCTCCCACTCACTAAGACCAGCGTCAGGCGACTTGAAGTCATCTAAAACAAAGCCATAAGAGCCATATTGGGTTCCCCCATGTCAGCTAGACGAGAATCAATCACGTTAGAGGCGGGATTCACAACGATCGAACATAGAGTAGTCAGTATAGCCACCACACAAATCATCAATTCACTTAACACAAGGGATGACGATACATTTTATAATGCAGTATTTCACTCAAGCAGAGTACACTCAAATAATAAGTGGATTAGGGCAATTAAGACACTGTTTGGTGAATCTAACGTCCATGACTATATTGATAACCAACGGTACAGTGTAACACCCCTCCCATCATGGCAAATCCCTGAGTTAAGCTTCTCCCTAACGAATCTCTCCCACAAGAAAGCTGATACGCCTGCCCCTGTCCTCAGACAGGATTTCCTGCACAGACTCAGTAGCCTCCCAGGGGATTCCACGATCTACTACACTGACAGGTCCCTCTTGGATGATGGAAGAGCGGGCCCAGGGATTGTATGGTATGGAGAGAAGCAAGAAGAGGCTGGCGCAATATCGATGCGTCTCGGTGATGGGAGCTCAGTCACCCAATGTGAGTTACTCTCCATAACCTGCGCATTAGCAATGTCAAGGAAAAAAGATGAAGACGTTATTATAGCGTCTGACAGTCTTGGCGCCCTACAGGCCCTGCACGCAAAATTACCTGAGCACCAACTACTGGTTGACAGAATACGGGTACAGATATATAAGATAGCGAAAAAAGGTAAATCTGTTAATTTCATATGGGCACCTTCTCATTGTGGTATCAGAGGAAATGAACGTGCAGACGCTCTAGCGCGAGAAGGGGCACTAAAGGTTAGTGTGGACTATAAACTCACTCTACCTGTAAGTGGGATCCAAGCTAAAATAGGCTCTAGTGCCATACAACAGTACAGCCAGCACCTAGAGGAGATAAGAAATACACACGAAACGTTCAGAAATTATGTATCTTATACCAAAGCACAAGGCACCTGACTATATTAATGTAGGACTAACTACCAGGAGGCAGCAAACAACCTATAGCAGAATCAGAATGCAGTAAAGGTATCTCTGGGAAATAAGTCAGTCAAGTAATAATATAAGAAACTGCAGAGTATGTGGAGAGAACGGAAAGCACAACCTAGAACATTACATTGTTGAGTGTCCAAATGTTAAACCATATAGATATTTATGTTCTTCAAATAACAGAGATGATTTATTGGTACATTTTCTTCAGCCCTCTATCCTTAAAAAGGTGATCAATGAATTCCCGGGTTTTACTTGTGCAGTGTAACACAATTCATGTCTGTCTGTCTCCCCATCACCGTTTATATACCTGCCTTTCTCACGGAGCCAGCATACTTCATTTCTTATTCAGACTTCAATATTAACCACAATTTAGTTTTTATAAGATATGTATATGTGAATAAGTTGACTAGTAAAGTATATTTATTGTTCCCAGCTAAAAGTATGTTTACAGATGGCCACCACATTCCTATCCATGTCACCATAACTTATCAAAGTTTCAGCTTCCCCATACTGATACCTGCAACAATCTGTCATTGCTATATATGTGTTGTAGCCTATATGATATGGCAATGCAAGTCAGCTGTTACTAAATCTCTGTATATGTCTATATTTACCTTGTATTGTGTTGTAATTACTGCTGTAAAATATATTACGTGCACAGGCATGCACACCAAATTTATACCCATATGATGCCATATTAGCCTATGCACTACCTCAAAAAAGATCACATCCTTGTTCATAGTATATTTTCAACTAATTTTATTATTACACTGATATCTATTTCAACTCCAATGTGTCTGCCAATTTTATATCACTGTACCAATGTAGCTATGCAGATTACTGTGTATTGTATTAATATGAAAGTATATACATAATACATCTCTCTCTCTCTCTCTCTCTCTCTCTCTCTCTCTCTCTCTCTCTTTCAACTACTTTTGCCTCATCTCCATTATTACAATCTGACACTCCCCCACTATGATACATTATATTATATATGTGTGTATATGTGTATATCAAATCAACAGCATTAATCATAATGCACTCCATTCATACCACCCTACGTGTTACCAGGGGGTGGGCCACTAAAACCTAATCAAATGTATAATACATTGCTACACTCCATCAAGGCAACCCACCCAACGTATTTGTTACTAGGGGTGCACCATTTGTGTAAATTTTTCTTACTATGTAAATTTTACACAATAAAATTTGTAAATCCAATCCACCACTTCCTTCACACATCATCACTGCCAATAAGCGCTTTTCCACACACTACTACCACAATTACCACCACCCACTTCATCTCACAGAACTACCACCATTCCTATTCACCTAACACTAGTACCCTCACTCCCACACCACCAGTACCACACCCACACCTCACACACAACCCCTACCAATCATGCGTGGCCATTGGGACAACCAGCCACTATTTCTCTTTACAGTTTCCAGCAGAATAATTGAGCCGTAATAATCCAGGCTCCTCCCGTTCAAACTTTAGCCATTCTGTTCATCACTGATTAATTTAACACCATGGAAGAATTTGGTGGATAGTAGCGAGTTAACAGAAATAATGTGAATATTCTACTACTACTACTACTATTAATACTACTACTGCTGCTACTACTACTGATAATAATAACAGTAATAATAACCCAGGGGAAGAATCAAATGACAGAGGACAGAAATGAATGGACGAAGTACTGTAAGTAATGTGATTCACTTAACCAGCTCTGCACTTAATTTTACCATCGCAGTGGATTTAAGCTCTTTAATAAGACTGTTTCCATTCCAGCTTATGCTCGGCACTTCCAGACGTTCTACTAAGGAAGAATAATGAGCGTGAAGGAATTAATTAAGACTATATCACATCCATCAAGTCTGAAGTCTCCCCTAAGCTGAATATACCGTTTAATTGTTTGAATATAGGACACACACACACACACACACACACACACACACACACACACACACACACACACACACACACACACACACACACACACACACACACACACACACACACACACACACACACACACACACACACACACACGTGGCCATCAAGTAAACATGGGACGAAACTAAGCATTTGTTTTATTTGCTTTTGAATATCTGGAGGCCGTAGGTGTGGGGAAAGCCCCCTGAAAACTGTTTGATATGCAAAGCACAGAATATTGGTTAACTCTTGGATTGGAAAGACAGAAAAGAGGAAGAAAATGTGCTTGTTGACCTCTGCGTGTTCTCCTTGTCTCTTGTAATAGCCATTTTCTTCTATTCTTGACATTTCGTGATTATTTTCATACCCGGGTAAACTTTTGGACCTACAGGAGCTGGATCAGGCCTTCTCCAGATGAAAGTATCTCAGCTCAAAATAATCATACATTAGCTACTGCACATTGTTATGAAATAAAGATGCTTTCAAACTGAAAAGTCTGAAAGATAGGGTCCTGGAGGCAAAGGAAAAAACTATAGCCTACGTAACGGTGGAAAAAATTCATATATTTCCTCTACTAACATGCAACAACTGTGCAGGGTTAAACAAAGAACTGAAATGATGATTCCGCAAGGCATATAATGTGATTCCTTCGAGAATATCACGAGAAAAAGACATATCGAAAATGCAAGAGTTAAACATTCAACTCGGGGGAGTACAGTATCATTATCTACGTTGTGCTGGGCAGGAAGATGGAAAATTTAATTAGGGAGGTGGATTCTTTCTGAAAGATGATGAGTTTAATTTGGGGAGGGGGGGTTTCTTTCGCCATACAGGTTGGGAGTTCAGTGCGCCATGTAGCAATAAATCCCGGGGAAGGCATTTCACAGGGGGCGGAGGAGTGTTTGCCTTGAAAACGCTTTAAGTTCCAATGATTTCCAAATATATATTGCGATATACGCATAGTGCGCCCATACATGAGTACCCAGTATATATATGAAAACCAATTGTGTAAGTAATTTATGTTTAAAATTTCATGTTCATGTTTGTATTAGCATGAAAAATGATAATGAGTTATGAATATGTATCAGAAAAATTAAAAAAAAATCAGTTAACCCTCATACATAAAAGGAAAATATCTTACTAATGCGGGGAAACTAATTGCTTTATTCGTAATTCCATTTAAAGGTACCAGTACACCATCAGATGGATCTGTCCTAACAAAATAGCTTTTGCCCTAAAATATCACATCTTCCTAGTCTTGGGAGGGCTGGTGTTCCCCTCAGACCCCCCGCCTCGTACGATTGTTCAAATAGCTTCTTTGTGTCAGTTTTATAGCGATTGTTGCGATGGATGATTCCAGAAGCAGGTGGAAAAGTGAAGGGGCGAATGAGTCATCGCTGAATTGCTGTATTACGGTGGATGTAGACTACTGTTACGTGCATGTGCGGTTCGTGTTTTCAGTCTCGCCCCCAGGATAGAGAACTGTGTGTGTGTGTGTGTGTGTGTGTGTGTGTGTGTGTGTGTGTGTGTGAGAGAGAGAGAGAGAGAGAGAGCTGTCTATCTACTGTATATAGTACATATACATATACATACATATTTTTATCTTTATACATAAACATGTGTAAATGCATGTATATACATACATATACATATTCAAACATATAAACATATATACATGTACATACATACATAAATATACGCATACGAAGTCTGATCGAAAAGTATCAGACTATTAGCTGGTACTGAAAAAAAAAAAAAAAAAAAAAGCTTACTGAATTCGACTTTAATGACCTTCAATGTATGCCCTTTGGCGACCCAACACAAGCAGACCACCGGTCGTTGCACTGTTGGAAACTTTTTGTAAGGTCAGATTTTGGAATCAATAATACCTTTGTCGCATTTATCTTTATCGAATTTGTGTCTTAATTTACGTAACAACCAGAAATGACAGGCACTCATGTGGGGGGAGTAGGAAGCCTGCCAGACCTGTGTGATCCTGCGTTTGGCCAAAAAAAAAAAACTGTGGATGAGATGGAATGAGTAGACTGGAATATTGTCGTGGTGGAGCTGACAGTCCGTCGCCTCGCACAACTCTCGTCTCTTGCAACACACTGCATTCTGTGAGTGACGGAGAACTCCCAAGTAGTACTTTTTTTTTTTTTTTGACTGACGTTCTGGAGCGTACTTTTAATGAAAAACACCCTGGTAGTTAAAAGAAAACTGTCCTCATGAGCTTCACCTTGCTCCGAACATGCCGTGCTATTTGTGGCCATTCCTTCATCGCTAGAAGCCTACTCAATCTTCCTAGTGATTTCAGATTGCATGTCACCAAGAGTTTTTGACAAAATTTGATGCAAGGCTTGGTGGATGAGTTTGGGAGAGTGTGTAAGAAACGGAATCTAAAGGTGAATGTAGGGAAGAGTAAAATGATGGTCTTTGAGAGAGGTGAAGTCAGTGAATGTACAGCGAGGTTGGATGGTGAGGAATTGGAAAATGTGAGTACGTTTAAGTACTTGGGTAGTGTGATGAGTAAGGATGGAAGTTTGGAGGGTGAAGTGCTTGAAAGGGTACAGCAGGGAAGAAAGATTGCTGGTTCCTTGAAAGCAGTGATAAGAAGCAGGGAAGTGAGCATGGAAGTGAAAAAGTTACTACATGACAGTATTGTGATACCAACTCTAACGTATGGAAGTGAAGCTTGGACGTTGCTGGAAGGACACAAGTCAAGAGTGAGAGTAGTGGAAATGAGTTATTTAAGAGGAGCCTGTGGAGTCACATGGAGAGACAGGCTGACAAATGAGAATATAAAGGAGCGTTGTGGTGTGGATGTGGATGTGATAGGAAACGTTAGGAGGAATACACTGAGGTGGTTTGGTCATGTGGAGAGGATGGAGGGTGAAAGACTGACGAAGAGAGTGTATGTGAGTGAGGTGGAGGGAGGAAGAGGGAGGGGGAGGCAGAGGATGAGATGGAGGGATGGGGTGGAGAGGTATATGAGAGAGGGTGGTGTGAGTTGGGAGCAGGGCAGTGAAATGGCGGGGGACAGGTCGACGTGGAGGCGATTTGTTTGTGGCCACCCCGAATGGGATTGAGTCGTCTGGCAATAGATAGATAGATAGTATATATATTTTATATATATATATATATATATATATATATATATATATATATATATATATATATATATATATATATATATATATACAGAGAGAGAGAGAGAGAGAGAGAGAGTATATATATATATATATATATATATATATACAGAGAGAGAGAGAGAGAGAGAGAGAGAGAGAGAGAGAGATATATATATAGAGATATATATATATATATATAGATATATATATATATATATATATATATATATATAGATATATATATATTTAAACCGACAATATCAAAATCATATAAGCCAAAACATTTCATATAATACAAGGAAGAGGAATGGTAGGACATATGACAAATTAGGTAGTGACAGAACAAAGTGAGATAATGTAAGGGGAATCAGAGCGACACTGGAACTGATGAAATTGATATTAAAGAGGGGAGAAGCAATTACCACTCATTATCAAAGGGTGAGACGGGAAGGAATGGGAGATTCGAATGAGGATGTGATGGTGATAGAAGCATTTTTACAATAATCCTCATGAGTGAGTATATAACATGAAAGTTGTGTTGGTATTCTGAGACTGAAGGAAAATAAAGATGGTGAAATAAAAAGAGGAGGGAGAGAGAAAAACAAGAGGAGAGAGAATATCCAGGAAGGAATTGGCGAGGAAATCGGAAATTAACTTTTGACCACAAGAAATTAATGACAGAGCAGGAGAGAGAGAGAGAGAGAGAGAGGAGGGAAAATGTGGCTGGTGTATGTGATAATAAGCGAATGTAAGATGTTTTAAGATAAGTAAACCAAGTGCAACACGAAACAAGAATTACATATTGTTCATTAATTTCCATATACCTTACTCTTTTATAATTAACCCCTCTTATCCGGATGACGTACCATAAACCGTATATTTGCTATCAGACGACGGATCAGTTAAGCACAGAAAAGACAAACAATGAAGAGATTAATGATGGCTTCATGGAAACACGTCATTTGGAAAAGTCCCATAACCTGAATAAAACAGTTGAGATAAATGGAGATGGAAAAAAAAACACATCCCCTGGTTAAAGGACTGATTAAAAAAAAACAAGAAAACAAAACATAACCCTAAAAATGAAAAAAAAAACATACAGTGCAGTACCATCCATGAAAATAAAAACTTTAAGCCTACTTCTGTTGCAGGATATTAGACGTAATGTGAAACCATCTCCAGGAAGCTGGGGATATTGAGACGAGAGAGAGAGAGAGAGAAAGAGAGAGAGAGTGTATGTGTATGTGTGTGTGTGTGTGTGTGTGTGTGTGTGTGTGTACCAGTCTATGTATATCAAAACGTGTGTTTGTAAAAGGTGTCACTGTAATGAAGGGATGAACTATAATCAACAGTGTAAAGAACAGACATGTGATGACTGGAAGGATATGAAGTACAAGAGAAGCTTCACCATTACACTGAAAGGGAACATCACAAATAAATACTATGACAGTAAGTCAGAAGCAGAGATAGAGGTAACGGTGTGAAAAGGAGAGAGAGATTTCGGGCATTACAGGACATGAGAAAGAACACATTAATAGGAAAGGGAAGCACAAAATAACTCTATAAACTACATGATAACTCACAACGAAAATCAGAAGCGGAAACATCAGCAACAGTGTGAAGGACAGCACTGAACACATGGTTTGGATGAAATATACCACACAATAATCGTAAAAAGAAACAGATGCTCAAAAGAGATGATTTACTGTAAATAAAACGCAAAACAAGTTATGCTGAAATGAATCATAAGGGGAAACATTATAAATACTGTGAAACATAAACATAATTTGTTGGAAATGCAATACAAGAGATTTTATCTACCAATCTATTTATCACGATAGAAAGATTGATAGACAGATAAATAGATAGGTAGAAAGATAGACTGAATAACTCAGAAGGGGACACGTAAAAGATGGGGGAGATGACTTGCAAAGAATATAATACTAGAGAAGATATGAAGCGATAAATCAAAAGGGTGAAAACAATAAACACATTGAATCAGAGCTGAACATGTGATTCCTCTCCCTGTGATTAAGCTCAGACTGTTGAAGATATGTCAGCTTATGTATCGGTGAGTCACAGGAGTTTAACATATACACAGGCTCCCCTACTCTCATGAGACACAGAGAACCAGGCGTTATGAGTTTGTTGTGAGAAAATCTGGGACGAGGGAGAGTTCATTATGCTGGTATGAGATGAGGAGGGAGGGAGGTATGAGTTAGGGCCTGGTATATATGAAGGGAAGAGGTTTAGAGATCCTGAATGAATGAGTGTATTGAAGCAGTGATGTTCATGACTAAGGTAAGCAATATGAACCGTACGTGTGGATATATGTACCTGTGTATGCATACATGCACTGTATGTATGTATGTATGTATGTGTGTGTATGTGTGTATGTGTGTGTATGTGTGTGTATGTGTGTGTATGTGTATGTATGTGTATGTATGTGTATGTGTATGTATGTGCAAGTATAAGCATGTTTGTGTTTATGTATGTATGTGTGTGTGTGTGTGTGTGTGTGTGTGTGTGTGTGTGTGTGTGTGTGTGTGTGTGTGTGTGTGTGTGTGTGTGTGTGTGTGTGTGTGTGTGTGTGTGTGTGTGTGTGTGTGTGTGTGTGTGTGTGTGTGTGTGTGTGTGTGTGTGTGTGTGTGTGTGTGTGTGTGTGTGTGTGTGTGTGTGTGTGTGTGTGTGTGTGTGTGTGTGTGTGTGTGTGTGTGTGTGTGTGTGTGTGTGTGTGTGTGTGTGTGTGTGTGTGTGTGTGTGTGTGTGTGTGTGTGTGTGTGTGTGTGTGTGTGTGTGTGTGTGTGTGTGTGTGTGTGTGTGTGTGTGTGTGTGTGTGTGTGTGTGTGTGTGTGTGTGTGTGTGTGTGTGTGTGTGTGTGTGTGTGTGTGTGTGTGTGTGTGTGTGTGTGTGTGTGTGTGTGTGTGTGTGTGTGTGTGTGTGTGTGTGTGTGTGTGTGTGTGTGTGTGTGTGTGTGTGTGTGTGTGTGTGTGTGTGTGTGTGTGTGTGTGTGTGTGTGTGTGTGTGTGTGTGTGTGTGTGTGTGTGTGTGTGTGTGTGTGTGTGTGTGTGTGTGTGTGTGTGTGTGTGTGTGTGTGTGTGTGTGTGTGTGTGTGTGTGTGTGTGTGTGTGTGTGTGTGTGTGTGTGTGTGTGTGTGTGTGTGTGTGTGTGTGTGTGTGTGTGTGTGTGTGTGTGTGTATGTGTGTGTGTGTGTGTGTGTGTGTGTGTGTGTGTGTGTGTGAGTGCGTTTGGCAAAATTCGGCTACTGATCGCGAGCTAAGTAGCCTTTCGGGTAGAGGTTATATGTATGAACATGAAGAGCTGCATATGGCCATTTTCTCTTTCCATAATATAAATCAATGGTTGTGTGTTTAAGAACTACTCTTTGTGATATATTCTTTTTGGTACGAATCTCTCTCTCTCTCTCTCTCTCTCATTTCCAGTATATCGGTACAGATATTGTGAGCAGTAATCTTTTATACACAACCTATATTAAAGTGTATATGAAGACTGGGGCATAATTGCATAAGCCAGCATCAGCATTTCTGTGTATCCTTAACATTATTCATTCATCCACGGTTATTATTATTTTTTTTTTTCAACGAGACAATATTCAACAAGTCTGTGCTTTAACTATACTCTTTTTACTCTGACTTGGCCTAATATTGCCATTGCTGAGGGGTAAAAACGGATTAACATTAGAATACGGTGCTAGTCAGAAGGAAGTGGTATGGAAAGGATGTAGAGTGTTAGTAGCCTTTTTCTGTCACTGGGCTACAAAATAAGCTGAATGTTGACGTTTCTGGGCCAAATTAAGGTGAAAAGAATATTGTTACCTCAGCTAAATTTTTGTTTCCCTCCACTGTAAATGAGGTAGAATGAAAAGTTATTGCAGTTAAATCTATCTAATACTGTTCCACTGAGTACAGTACTACGGAGCTCACCTAGTGCAAAAACGGAGCACCTTTGCATCACGCTGCTAGTTAATCCTGGAACAGCCATATTTTTTTTCTTTGTTATTAATGCATATCAAATTCGTTTTACCCAGAATTTTCATAAAAAATTTCCATCCTCAACTTTTCGGTTCTCCATTTGTTATAACACCAAAACGACCAACTACGTCATTCAAAAGACGCTTGATAAGACTTTCACGCAAATAGCCCAACACATTTTCTATATAATGTAGTCTGCTTACATCCAGGCATCCACTTATACGGTGTAGTAAACAGAAATAATATGGACACAGACTTTAAGAGTTTTATTGGCCTGATATAGGAACTCGGGTCCTACCAGCTGCAAGTTGGACATGCTAATCAATGTAGAATCATAGGTTGTCCCCAGTGTACAGTCGACATCATAAGTTCTGTCGTCTCTGCATCTTTTCTCCCGATGAACCTTGAAAACCAATGTAATGAATTTTCATTAACCAACACTGACATCATTGCTCAATGGCCGTCTAAATTCATGTCTATCTTGCAGCGGATTCACCACAGTGATTTTCGAAGTCCATGGAATGAGAGGCACGAGAAGCGACAGGACTTCTGGTGCCGATTGTACGCGTGTAGTTCTACAGAATTATTACGGAATTTTTACCTTCGTAATGAGAACTAGATTATTTTTTTTACCCTTGTGCTGATTCGGGTATTTGAACTAAAGGACCGGCTGACGTTCATCGGATTCGTAAGTAAAAACAGGTGTCAAAAAATCTAATGAACGGAGGTATTGTTATCGGTGCGAGGCAAAAGGATGGTTACTTTTATTTAGCTGAATGGATTTGAGAACATTAATTTGTGGTGGTTAAAAAGATTCTTGTTAATATGCTTTGATCAAAAGAACTGATTTAACCCCTCTCCCCTCTTCTCCCCCTCCCCCATCTGTGTCTGTCTGTCTGTTGACACACACACACACACACACACACACACACACACACACACACACACACACACACACACACACACACACGCACACGCACACGCACACATACAGACACTCTCTCTCTCTCTCTCTCTCTCTCTCTCAGAATTATTCACACTTCATCATCCCTCCTTCAGTGAGAAAAATATGCAGGGCGATGGAGCATTTCCTATCTAAAATTTGCACCGGGCAATATTTATGTCCCCCATTTCTATCTATCACGCTGAGAGAGAGAGAGAGAGAGAGAGAGAGAGAGAGAGAGAGAGAGAGAGAGAGAGAGAGAGAGAGAAAGAGTAAATACAGTATATAACATTCCCCAAAGGTTGCCTCTTCTCTACAAAAACATGTTTGTATTTTGTAACTATCATAGAGAGGATAAAAAAAAAAAAGAAAGAAAAGGTTAGACTGCCCTTTCCACTAATCACGTTCCGTATTGTTTTTTTTTTTTTTTGTTTACTCGTTGTACACCCGTCTTTTGGTGATTACTCGCTCTTTTTTTTTTTTTTTTTTTTTTTTTTTTTTTACATAGTCTGAGAAAGGTAAATTGAAATACCAAGCGATAATTAGGATTGCCACTTTTATGCCTGTGATGAATTTCGGCTGCAAATAACCCCAGGAAGTTTGTGAAGATCGGTGTGAGAGAAGCGTGAAGGTGTGTGAAAGAGAGGGTGTGTGAGGGTAATGTGAGATTCTCGTAGCTCGCGGATGGGAGATACCCGGTACTGTGAAGGACAGGTGTAGACAGTGTGAGGAGCACTGCAGCATTGCCGTAAATTCATTCTGGCTTTAACACCACATGTTCTCGTTTAGCGTTTGGGATGACAGAAGACGAGGTATCGGTGGAACTAACATGAGATCTATATATACTGGATACGTGTTTTGCATTTGCAGGATTGAGTAAGAATAATGAATTAAAACATCCTGACTGAAGTGCAAGGAAGTTAAGTGGTTACAAAGCCAAAATAAAACTTCATTGCATGCTGAAAAGTAACAAACTAAGACATCAACTTATCAACATCCAACAATAATGAAAAGAAACTAACCATATAACAATTACGTTCATTAGTTTATCCATGCACGCGAGAAAAATGTATATTGGTAACCAGTCAAATACAAATTATACAAGTTTTTCAACAGAGTAAGAAAATAACATTGCTATGACATTGCTATATTAGATCATAGCTAATCCGTGAAGTCACTGGTGGCTCTCTTACCATGCCAGACTCATTAGCAGTTCCACTACACACGATTTGCAGAAAGAAATGCTTATCGTATGACTCCCAGTGGATGGTAATTGCCTTGCAAATAATCTGCTACAGTAAGTCATAGTCTGTAAAATAGTAACAATACCGCCGGCTGGTGCATGTAGTGTTCTGCGACGTAATCTTCCTTGTTTTCAACGAATCGGTATTATACGCAAACACTACATTTTCATTAGTTTAACTATGAGGGAACTACATAATACATACTAATGCCTTTAAATCATATCAAATAATCCTTTAACGTTGAAAGAGAAATGGGTAGCGTGAGTATTTCCATATTAGTGTAGTAAAATGCCCACCACTTCCATGGCTAGGTAAGTAGCTCATTTGTTTTTCAGTATTAGCAGACGATTTCCAGGAAACAGCAGGTTAGTGTAATAGCGACCCTTAGATTGTGTAATCCAGTGTGAGAAAGTGAGAGGGTGTGTGAAAGAGTTTGAGGATGTGAGAGGATAATGAAAATGTTTGGCAATAAGTGCGCCGAAGTGAGGTAGTGTGAACGACAGTGAAAACTCACTGGCACAGTGAGCTTGTACAGTACTTACCATAAAAGCACGTGAGATAATTGTCCGTCCTCCCAGTCAGCCGACACCTGTGAAAATGGAACATGGTAACGAACGAAGGTCGAAGACTGCATAAAAAGTGAACGTGTGATCGCGATGAACCGAAGCACCGTCCCTGCTCGAACCGGTTAGTTGGTGAGCTAAGATTCGAGCTGGCAGTCGAGCACTCTCGCGTATGTTGTCTGCGCTGTCACACAAGGATGCATCAGTGTTTACCATTCATTGATGTAGTATTCATCCATTCGTTGTACTGACTGCAATTTTGAGTTCTTTATGTAAATATACACAGTAAATGTAATTCTCTCTCTCTCTCTCTCTCTCTCTCTCTCTCTCTCTCTCTCTGTCGGTTTCTCCCTTCTAGGTCGCTAATGCAGGCATGTCAAACTTTGCACTCAAGGTCTTGACTGGGATCACTAATACCTTGGTCTGCTTCAATCGCACCGCCCAGATGCATTACCAGTCTCCTTCTCTCTTCTTGTTCGTATTCTGTGCTTCTCTCATCTGGGTTCCTCTTTTCAATAATGGAATTATACAGGGACGGATTATTAAAACACAGAGCACGAAGATGTGGACAAACTTCGAATTTTTGACGACTGTTTTTGAAGTGTGATGTTCATTATATCTTCCACATTCTGTAATGAGGGGTGGAGGGTGACCCTGACCTGTCGATTAAGGTAGCTCCCTAGCACCTCTTCCTAGGCGAATTATTTTTGGATGATACTGGTTGATAAAATTTTGCACGCTATATATGCAAAGTATGGCGACATTTGAAGAAATTATAGAACACGGACATGGGTGATAAGTTAAACAAAATGAGTCGGTTAGGAAAAGGTGTTAGGGAGCTTCCTTACCCGACCAGAATACAGGGTCCATATCTATCCGTTGCTAGAATTAAATCGCCAGAAATTAGAAGCTTGCCCACACCTTCGCGTACTCAATTCTGATAATACGGCAGTTACCCCCTCTGCATTTTTTTTTTTCCCTCACCGTCCCTCTTCCACTCTTCTTTTCATCACTTTCTTCTGTTCTCTGTTGCTCCCTCTGTTTGTTTTTCTGGTTGTCTCAGGAAGTATTTACAGGCTTTACTTTCTTTCACGAGACTTCAACTCTTTGCAATGGTCTCTCTCTCTCTCTCTCTCTCTCTCTCACACACACACACACACACACACACACACACAGAGGGCAACCTATATTCTCCCTTCCGGTGTATTACTTGTACGAGAGAAAGAACATGTGTTGTCCCTCAGTAAACATAGCCTTTTTTATGAGTCATCTTCACCGTCTGTTTGGGCTTCGATTCTGGGTAAGAGTGTGTGCCCAGTTGTATAGCATTGTATTTGGGTGTAGCGGAATTTGCCCTTTCCTTGTGATGATGTATTTTCATGTTTTGTTCATGATACCTGCAGACTTTTATTCATATTAGGGGTGACGTTTGGTATTGGTGTAATGAAGGCAGTTATAATCTCCTCAGGTCATATAGCATTCCCAGTATGAATGAAGTAATCTGATTGTTGGTGGATTTCAATGAGAAATATATCATCACAGTGAAGTACCTCAGTATATATAAAACCTATATTAAAATTAATGGAGAAATAGGGGAAAGACTGACAAAAAAATGAGACTAAAATGCTTCAGTTCTGGATAAGCAAGCTGTCAGGATATATAGCACTGTGTGGAAGAAAAAAATTACATGAGTAAAGTGTAACTATTTGAGCTGCTAGAATATATACCACAGAATTTCCTGCATTTGCACCTCCCCTGAAAATGTGTTCCAATGACAAATCTGGGAGAGAGGGAGTTTGTTCCTGTACGAAAACCCAGAAGCAGAACCTGAAAGCGGGGAGACAAAAACGCAGAATATTTTGACTCTCATTTAGAATCTCGGTTTCATGTTAGCGGCAAAACTTCAGGCCGTGAAAGGAAGGATTCATTCCCCACGAAAACAACCAAGAAAAAGAACAGAAGTACCGAGCAACACAAGCTTGTATTTTTGGTGAGACTTTTTCGGGGGATGCGGTCCTTTTGCTACAGGAGAATGGGATATTCAGAGATTTTAAAAAGAGCGGTTGAATGAAAGACACTGGAAGAGCAAAACTAGGGAAAAAAGAGATAACGTAGGAGAATTAGGAAGTAAAGAGTTTAAGTGGAGGGAGGAGAAGGAAGAGGGAGTTAAATAGAAAAAAAAGGAAAAGGCAGCAAAGGCGGCACGTGGGAAAAGGGAGTGTGAGGAAGAGAGAGGAGAAAGGAGGGAAAAAGGGGACGGGATTAGAAAAGGAAAAAATAATAATTGTTAAAGCAGATTGGGAAAAAAAAAAAAGTGAGTTGATTACAAAAGACTGAAAACTATTTACCTTTGCTTAAAATTGGAGTAGAATAAGATGAGAATGTATGCCGCAACAGATCATTATTCTAGAAGACCCTGAATGGTATATGAGAATTGCGAATGAAATTAATGCGGAAAGTAAGAGAGAAAAATGCTCACTGAACGTTTGAAGAACCATTATTGTACTAACGTTATTTATGCGTGGCGATGTAGTTGTTAGGATACTAGACATTATTAAAGCCCTTGAACAATACATGGCTTGAAATACTGACTGTGAATATTCTCTGTCCAGTGGAAAAGAAAACTTACATCTAAACTTCACTGGATACGTAAGGGTTAATTACTTGGAGTCTGTCCCTTCACCTGCACTATAGTCAGCTTTAGCATGTATCAGGGATAAAAAAAATGATAACAAATACATCAGAAACCTTTTATTCCTCGACAGCTGGTAATCAATACATGAAACACAAGGTAACTAATAGAATCAGACACATTGTGGATGATATACTGAAATATACGGTAATAATGAGCATGATAGCAAATATAACTTAAATAAAAGGAACTGATACTATGGGAGATGGGAGTTATATATATAGCAACAGTTCACATATACTTTTGAAACAAGAACCAGCCTAGAAATTTACTAAGTTTTGAGGACGATGTATTTTCTTTTAATGCTTGCCACCTGCAGTTAGTTTTATTCAGCTTAAGACTGTTGAGAATGTAGGGATTCCATTTCACTAGTAAAGTCAATACCATGCTGTTCCCCTAACCGGAATAATATAGTCTGGAACATCAGCATTTTAATAACAAGTACAGAAGTGTTGGATGCTGGAGCTTCAGGGGCCCATCGATTAATGCCTTTGGTGTAGTGCAATGTGATGTGGTGTGGCTTCGTTAGTCGTTGAAGACTACAGGAATGAATCACCTCGAGTCCGAAAATTGTTAGTGAGAAACAGACGGACAGAGCCACTTCTAACGATGCTCCCACATGGAAAAATGACGTCCTCAGGGTGGGAAATAAATGTTCTGGCTGACACTGGCTTAGTTTAACTCCTTGCACACGATTGGAGTCCTTTTAATTATTATTATTATTATTATTATTATTATTATTACCAATTATTTTTGCTATCTCCAGATGATTTTATTTAGCATATGACAAATTCGAAGCGCAGGGGTTTGATACAGCCTTCCTTTCCTAAAATGAACTAAATAACCTCGAGACAGCAAGAACGGATTAAGCAGTATGTCATCTTGCTTTTAAGGGCTAATTGAGACCTTACCAGACCTTACCACCAAGGAGTTAGGTGGTAAATGAGATTGGCCTGATAACACTGGGTTGTGATAAGGATAATGTAGAAGACAGAGTTTTAGCACTGGATGATATATGGGGTTGTGATAATCATAACAAAAGAACACAGGGATAAAGAATAGAATGAAATCGTAATACGGGGCTATGATGAGGATAAAACAGAACACAGATATGCAGAATGACAGGATAGCCTCACAATAAGGGTTTCTAGTAACGGTACCAGAGAACTATGAAGCAGAATGACATGTGTAAAAAGAGGTTATGATCCTGATAACAGAGGAACGTAGAGATATAAAGTAGAATAACATAACAATACCATAAGTGACATTGATACCAGCAGAGAAAACAGAAGGACACAATACCCATTCTCTCACCTTCATACAGACACTAATTAATTCTTTTACCTCGAGAACGTCTCCTTAATTTTATTGGAACCTTCTCCAGTCTTATTTTAATTAGCCTTTATTAGACTTTACTGCCGGGTGGGGTAAGATACAGCTAGAATTAAACCTTTCATTACTACACATCCTTTCCCAGTTCAGTAATATTTCTTGAAGGTTCTGGGATTAATAAAAAAAAAAAATCCTTGAGTTGAGGGAGAAAAAACAGTACTCAGTGCAACCTCTCTCTCTCTCTCTCTCTCTCTCTCTCTCTCCTAAATACATACACGAAATAAAAACGAAAGTGAGGAACTGACTGTTGCATTAATGAAACTCACGCTAAATAGAGAGAACATATCCAGCTAAAAGAAGGATATTGTTAACAGAACGCATGAAAAGTGGCGTAAGAGGTGGGAAGATAAAGTAAGAACCAGCGAGACTGCTAATGAAAACGAGGAGTAAAAGCCTGTAAAACGGAAGGGGCAACTAAGCTAATGTGATAAACCGGAACCGAGTTAATTGAAATTAGGGGAGGAAGGGAAGAAACCAGCGCAAAACAAATTATTTATATGGCGGTGAAATGTATTATCTATCAGCTTCAGAGTATTTATATTTCACTGTTTTCCTTTAATATTTATGAGAAAGAAGGATGGGAACTGGGGAGAATAGGAAAGATAAATGGGAAGGATGAGGGAGGTGATGTGTAGTTGGTCTAAAATGTGCACACGATTATGAAGGGACGTTTGTTCGGTGTAATTGCCTTCCCTTACAGTTTTGTGTGTGTGTGTGTGTGTGTGTGTGTGTGTGTGTGTGTACCCCTCCCCCAGCTGGCTACGTCACACTCTGCGTGCCTTGAGCCTGATTAAACAATTTGAGGTGTTGGGGATCTTCTGTCAACACTTTACACTTCCCCCTTCTCTTCCTCCTCCTCCTCCTGTCTCCCGAGCCCACTGTTGTTCTACTCTCTCTCTCCCTCTCTAACATTTACGTAACCAGTACCTCTAAATCTCTGTTTTTGACCTCTAGAATACGATGGAGTCTCGCTTATTATACTCTTTCTACTACCAGCCAGTTTCATCTTACTTAGGAGACTTTCAACTTGAGGGATTAGATATGGACTTCGTTTTCTCCTATTCAACCAGGGTCCTCTTCATGATGGATAAAATTGTTTGGTCGCGGCGAACATAAGCAGCAAATAATTAAATAACAGCATCATCTTAGGGATAACTGGCTAAGATTTCTCTCAGTTCCAGGTACTCCCACTATTATGTACCCGACTCTGCCTCGATTTTCTCTCTCTCTCTCTCTCTCTCTCTCTCTCCGTCCATATACTGTATAAAAACCCATATTTCCTTGCTCCAACACCTCGCCCTCCATTTTTCCCACCACTTCCTCACTTTTTTCCTTATGTTTCTGACCTGCACATTCTTTTTGTCGAATGAATCTTTTTCAATTTCTATGTAAATCGCTTTTTTTTTTTTTTTTTTTTTCTTTTACTTCAATGCACTCTTCCGCTTCGGTTAACATTTCCTCTTTACTTCAGCTTTCTTAGTGACAATATCTTTTAAAAATTCTGCCATTTTATCCCTTCGAACTTTTCTGTATCTACATATCCACTTTTCCTTCTTTAAGAATTCACTGCGGTTTCATCTCCTTTATATCTGTTGTATATACCTTACTCTGTATGCACCCCTGTTCCCCACCTTCCTACTCATATTTTCTATTCTAAGCTTCTCCACTTAAATTTCTTTCCCCACTTACATCTTAAATCCTTTCTCTTACTTCACCTTACCCGCAAACTTCCGTAAGTTATATTTTCTGTCTTGCCTTCCTCAAAAAATATTTCTCACCATGCAACAAATCTCTCTCCTTTCCATCTGCTGTATTTCATTTCCTCTTTTTCCTTCTTATATCTGTCTCCCACTTCCACATTACATCTACATCCCTTTTCCTCTTCTCCCACATGTTAGCCCAACTTCCTCAGTAATAATTTCTATACTGGCTTGGAAACTTCTCCCCCTCACTTCCTCCACGTATACTCCTTACTTTCATATACCTTCGCTTGCATAATTTTCCTGCTGCCACATTCCCCACCTACTCTCTCTCTCTCTCTCTCTCTCTCTTGTTTAGGTCAGTTCATCTCCCGCCAGTAGCGCAAATGAACGTAGGTAGCAGGTAGATTGAATTCCTTTCCTGCTCCAGCTTGGATCCAATTGGGGTGTTATTTTACTCGCTGCCTCCGGATTAATCGAGCGGATCCGACAAACCTGCCACCCAGTTAAGCTGTGGAGGAGGACATGTTGCTTCTGGTGGGTGGCGGAGTTGCGTGGGCGGAAAATTGGTTTACACACTTTACTCATGCATGTTGTTTTGACCACATATTGCTTAACCCACTCCATTCCTTTTAAGCCTTTGTTATTTTAGTCTTGCTACTTTTAGACGATTTTACTCAGCTTCAGAGTAACTTTTGCAACTGAAAGTGTTGTGAATACAGCCTTTACTGACCCCTTCAAGACTAAATATCTATGATGATAGTTTAAAAAAAAAAAAAAAGTTTTATCCAAGGAGCATATATCCAAGTGCCTTAGATGCTTACAGTATGTGTTAAGCGCTTTCCGGTGCAGTACGGACACACAAATATACCGTCGCTTTCACCTCTGCTTCTAGAATATGCATCTCTTCTTCGCAAGGAGTATTAACTTTGACACGTTTGGTTAATCGGAGAAATAGCAAAGGAAGCCACATTTACTCGAACTGCAATGAGAACTTGGAAGATGACCAAGGTGTCACTGAGGGGAAAGATTAAGCATGTGTAATTATTCAAGTAATATCAATTAACAATATTTTTATTATATATGCATAATAAAGCACGAGGAATATGTACATTTCTTCATTAATTTAACAAAACACTTAGTGTGGTTAAATACTATGTATCACATTACTAGTGAATCTTAACAAGCCAGCTGCGTCCATCGTAGACTGAACCAATGTTAAGAATCAGGTGAACAGTGCCCCACCCCTGAATGAAGTATGTGGTAAAATGTAATAAACAATGATGGCAAAAAATGTTGTTTTTGCACTCGATGTATCCCGTCTAAATCCAACAGTATTTTTTTTTTTCTTGCCAACAAGCAGTAAACATCTCTATCCCCTTTCTCTTATATTTTTTTCCATATTGAAAAATCTTGCAGTTTCTTCTCTGGTCTGAACATTTTACACCTGTTATTAAAATCTATACTGAGGCTGTACTTTCGTCCTCTCTGTCCATTTACTTGTGATTAAGAAAAAATGTCTGTTCTGGCATCAAGTGTAAAGCAGACAAGATTTTTCTCTCCCCTTTTCTCTCTCTCTCTCTCTTGATTTTCACTTTCCTTCCTAGATGCAAGCTTGCCCCAATTCAACCTGTCCAGGAGGAAGGTGAGGATTTCTCAGTCATCGAACTATCAGCCTGCCTATATAGCCTGATGTAGTTTCACCCTTTTATTCCATTTTCTTGACTCTCAGTGTGTGTTCCGTTAAGGTGTACTCTATTGGTGATCTTTTTGGAATCGTTTTTTTTTAGCCGGTACTCTTTGTCTCCCAAACTTTAAATGTAATGTGTCCAAGCATGGCAAAATGAACAGATTGATTTCGCTTACAAGTTTTTAAAACTTCAGCTTCGGGTTCCTTTTTCCTATGTAAAAACAAACCGATGAAATTAATTTAGAGGCATGAAAACAAGGTAGATACACTTTAAAAATATCCATCATTAGCAGCCACATTTTGCAATTAAATTTGTGAATTATTTATGATCATAATTAGACCGACAAGCGATGCTATAAACATCAAAGACTAGATAATGTATTGTAATTATCTCAACTAATGTCGTGTTCAGGCCATTAGCGTGAATCTGGGTGCTTTATGTGTCCATACAAAATAGCACATTATCCCAGTGCAAGCATATTAGCCTAGTGCATTATATACGGTAGTGTGCAAGCATATTTTCCGCCAACATTTCCTAAAGTCCAAATTGTAGCATGCATGTATGTGCCGTATGTGTGTGTGCGTGTGTGTGCGAGCTCACTCTTGTGCGAGTATAGTCAGAAGAATGGCACCGTTAAATTCCGAGCCGCAAAACATATCGTGAGGTATGCAATGGTCTGTCAGTCCTAAGGGGGTCAAACAGCAAGCCGAACTGATGAATGGGCCCTTTGGATAGCACTCAGTTGTGGATATTATTTTCACTGTGCCTGGTACTGAAGAGAAAAGCGGGCAGCATAATGGAGGGAGATTTGGAGGGGCATGAATGGTGGTCTCTAAGCATGTAGGCTGTGTGGTAATGGTGGTGAAAGTGTGAATGGATTTTTTTTGTCCTGTATTTTCCGATTACCAGGGGGTTTGGATTCAGAGGTACTGAAGCTGTGAAATGAAAAAGTAAGGTAAAAACATGAATAATTACTAACAAATGTAATGAACAAAGAATGGACAAAGAAATGAGCAGATAACTATGGAGGATAGAGGGAATGGGAGTAGCATCATCATATCTTCTTCGTTTTTTTATTTCTCATGGGATTTAGATCAGGAGGAAGAGTCCCTGTAAATTGGAACATCAAGGTAAATAAAATAGACAGCTCCTGACTACAGCTGATGTATATAAATACTAAGACAAAGTTTAGGTAAAGATGGTAAAATAATTGTGAAGGAATGGGTTGGTGATGATTCTCTCTCTCTCTCTCTCTCTCTCTCTCTCTCTCTCTCTCTCTCAGGGGACCTAGTTAACAGGAAGAGCAACCTGAAGGGAAATGGTGAAATGCATAAAATAAGCAGTTATTAACAATTTGCTGCTACATACAAATACAATAACAAAAAATGGATTAATAAATGGTGAAAAGTCTATAGAGGGCTGAATGGATCAGATTTTTTTTTCTTTCTTCTTTTTCTTTACTTATCAGAGATGGAGTGACTGTCAAATGAAATCATGAGACAAGTAAAATGAACGGTTATTATCAACAGCTGTTATACATACAATAAATATTATATCATAGAGCTGATAAATAACTGAATATCTGTGGAGGACCGAAGGGACAGAGCAGTGATGAGTTGTCGCTGCACCCAGTTTAGCTGCAGCTACCCAGCATGATTTCAGGCCTTAGGTACGTAGGTAAATAAAACAGGACACGATAATAAACATAGGCATATAACTAGCTAGTCGTGGAATAATCTCATACCCAAGGAGCTCCAAAAATGACTAGTGATTAAACGCAAGTGAACATCAACCTTACCTGACGCCTAGTATACTAAAGCCTAGTACGCCAACTACCTATACAGCTCTCTCTCACTCTCTTTCTCTTTCACTGTCACCTTCTCTTTCTCTCTAGCTTTAAGTTACATATACTAATGATTATCTTTGGGACAAGTCTTTGATGTGGTCTATAGAGTCAACCACGTGAGAAACACTGCCATGGAAACACAACAAATATACAACACAGTGCTACGAAGCTTCGTTTTTCCAAGGCGTTCGTAGCTGAACCCTGCAACACATTACAGCTATTTTGGCCACTACTGTTGCTAGATCGGCTTGCGTTGCTGTTAGGGAAGTCTGTGAGAGTTTGGCACACAAGGTTCTGGACGAAGATGTAGAAATCAGAGGCTGAGAACAAAAATAGCATCTCATGTACTCGCGTGCTCCTGAATGAACTCTTGGCACAATAAACCACAGATAAAGAACACTGGAAGGTCCACTTATGCACATGTTAAAAAATGAATATGAAAACGCCTGTGTAACTTTTATTACAGCAAAAGTTTCCATCTTTCCCTTTACCGTACGTTCTCTACGGTAGCATTCGTTTCACAATGTTCTTCGTTAATGCCATGCTGTTCGTTGACCAAAAATCCAGTTCGCAGACTGTCTGTAAGTGCCGTAGAGATTCTATATATACTCTTCCAACACCGTCCAGTCTCTCCCAGTCCACTTCACTAAACTTGCTCTCAGATTATCCCAATACATTACCCTTAATGACATAATCCCTTTGGCCACGTGTTTGCATCATACTAAATCAGGAAAGCGTTGTAAACTCCGTATATATATTTTTTTCTAGGAACTTCCAGGCGCTTTCAGTTCATTTACCTAAATTAGCTTTCATTATATCGCACACCGGAAATCAACTTCATTTCCAGTTGTCTTCATGCTTTTCTTGCACTGAAAAGGATGTATATATTCAACTCATACTGTACATTCTTCCAGTACCTTCCAGCCTCTTCTTGACAAGTGCAGTGCACTAGTCTTGTCCTCATATTTTTCCACTGTGATGCAATACAGATTTACTGTTTTGACAGCTGGTCATGATTTTCTGTTTTCGTGATTCTGCATATAATGGGCATGAAGATTTGTAAAGACCGTGCAATATGTATTTTTTCCGTTACCTTCAAACTCTTCCAATCCATTTCAGTAAACTAGCGTGAGAATCGTACTTTTTAAATCTATTAGCTTATCACCCAGTTTTCTTTGGTCACATGTTTAGCTCATAATGAATCTCAAAACGTGTTCTAAACGCAGTATACACATTTTTCTCTACCAGTATTTTTAACTTTCTTCCATGCCAGTCCACTACATTAGCGCTTGTATTTTCCCACTATGGCACACTTCTGGTCCATTGCCTTTCCAACGCTTCTCCCATGTATCTTTTCAAAGCACTTGATGAATCCGCTTACAGTACACGGCCTGTTGAGCTCAGCCGCCATCCCTCTCAATGCTCTACCACTCAGTCTTCCACGTAGTGTTTTTGTCCAGCACGCTGCAGTAATCTAGGCTATTTGCTGACTTTAATATCGTGTATCTCGTAAACGTTTTATTGTGGATATGATGCGTAAATTATCATAAATCCCTCAATAAGTGTTTGTCCCAAACCGTTCAAGTTATGGCACTGGTAGTTACACATAATCTTGGATACACTGCAGCCGTACACACCTTAAATTCAAGTGTACTTTCTTAATGAACTAACCTGATTTTCCCTTTCCTTAATGAGTAATTCGCCTTCTTCACTTACAACTACGAGTGAAAAACATGAAGCTAAAATACCTCCTTGGAAACTTAAATGTTCTATGCATACACTGGCTTGGGTAAGATGAAGGTAGTTATTCTTCTGCAGAGGTTTGAACAGTTAGCTGGTCTGGTCTCACAAGCTATGTAGTAAGCCTATGTCTGTTCAGGCGAGACGAATTCAATTTATCAATGGAATTCAATGTATCAGAGGAATTCAATCTCTCTGTGACTTACTGGTGGCTGTCTAGAAATAAATACACTCGTCATATATTAATCTCTTCACCACGATGACGCAATTTTTATTGTACTCTTGTAAGATACAGACAATTTTATTTCAAGTTTGGACAGTCTTTTTTAGCTGAAGGAGTTAGGTATATAAACCTTCAGCGACCCTCTCTCTACTAAGGGACTCTTCTTTAGCTGAGTAAAATCGTCTTGAGAAAGCCTTGCAAGAACAGAATGAAAAAGGCGTCATGGTACTGAAGGGTTTAAGTTCACTATTCACACTACGTCATATATCCAGTGGCTCTTGAAGATGAACAACCTCGAACCTCTAATAGGCAGTTCATTAATATCCTTGATAATGCCCTTTTTCGGCTCCAGAGGATTCAGAAGAGGGAGTTAAATGGCGGAGCATCATGGGTTCAATCTGCCTTACTGTTCCTGACTTCCTTCTTCACATTCACTCCCCCAGAATAAAGAGTTTACATAATTTTTCAGTTATATGGACCCATTATTATTCTTGCTTTGCTTATCGATGATTTCCAATACATCTCTTTTTCTTTTTAGCCTCCTCCGTCCACTCACCCTCCTCACAGTAAATAAGATATGCTTTTTCGTCTTTTATGTTTTTTATTTTTTAATGAGATACTGTGTTTCTAGGCCAATCTTTAATTTTCACTTGTATACTACAATGTGTTTGGTTGCTCATTCTTCTCCCGCCTCTGGTTCTTCTCAGATTACCACCCTTTGACGAAGCTTTGTTTGGATGTGGAAGATGGGGCGGGAGGAGGAGTGTGTTTAGCTTGGGGGTAGTGAGGAGTGAGGAGCAGCAGTCTAGGTGTGGAGGAGAGCAACCAGAAGAAAAACGGCCATCACAAAGCCTCCCTCCAGCCTGGCCCCGCCGTTCCCTGAAAATAAAGGCGGGTGAGAATAGATTAGCATTGTGATAAAAGGGACACAAAATGGTAGTACAGATATCAATGGGACAAAGAAATATGATATGTTAACAGATGAGCATGGTGATAAAAGGGTTAAAGAATTTTATATATAAAATTAGTTAAGCATAACGAACAACTGGACATAAAAATAACAAATGAGAAAAGATGACCATAGTTATTACAAGCACAAAGAATAAACACTAATTAAAATGATAAGGATAGTGACCACAGGGTTAAAGAATAAAACTAATTCACACAAGGCCGTCTACGGTGACTACGTTCATTTGATCCGTCATTCTTTGTTTATTGTTTGGAATTTTGATATAACCTAAATATGTATGAATAAATCTGTATGTGGTAAGGCTCGAAGAGAATGGACTTCGCTTCGTTGGCTCCATAACAGGAACAAACTACTGAGAGGCAATTACTGTAATTTCGCAAAACATCTCTGCAGCTTTAAAAAAAAAAAAAAATGGTTTATACAAAATCTGGGACTCTAGGGAGCCTTCCTGCAAAGTTTCATCAAAATCAATCAGTGAGTCTAGGACGAGTAGCTGATAACCCTTATACAGACAGACATGGGTCTATTATGGGTCCATTATTATATAGATTAACATATTTACCAAAGGGACAAGGAATACTCGTAAACACGGATGGAAACAAAAGAGCACTGAGATAAAAGTAAATCAAAAGCACATGAAAATGGGACAAAGGATGAAAGCAAATAAGAAGAGATTAGCAAGGGGACGAGGAGTGAATATGGATGGGAATAAATAAGCATAGTGATCAAAGGGACAAAGGATGAACATGGATGAGAATACATAGGCATAGGTATCGGAGGAAAAATGGTGGTACTACCATGCTCATCAAAATCTTACTGCCTGTAGTTATGAAAAATGTTACATGAAATATTTTTATGTGAGAAAAATAAACACACACACAAACAGAGAGAGAGAGAGAGAGAGAGAGAGAGAGAGAGAGAGAGAGAGAGAGAGAGAGAGAGAGAGAGAGTGTTCGAAGAAGAATGAGAAACTTGGAATGCATAGAAGAGGTAATCAGAAGAGTTAACACTTGTCCTAAATATATGTTTCATATTAATCCTGACTAATTATTGGAACACTTACATATTTTCCTTTACAACAATCCACTTGATTTTGATGCAGCAAATCTTTAAAGAAACAAGGTATTAGAAGACTGTGATGGAACTAAAATCTGACATTGACTGGTAGCTCGCTGCTCTTCTATAGGTCACACATCTGGTAATTCAGTGGTTTATATTTAACCATCAGTATCTTCGCCCATTTTGTCTTTTTACCAACGGAGACTAGCATCTTATCACCTATCAATCGCTCTAGCTCTTTCATTAGTTTCTTATCTATCTTTGTCACATTATTATATATGCTACTGGAAGGACACAAGTCAAGAGCGAGAGTATTGGGAATGAATAATCTGAGAGAAGCACGTGGAGTTACACCGAGAAACATACGGACAAATGAAGAAGTAATGGAGCGTTGTGGAATTAATGTGAATGTGATTCAATGTGTTAAGAGAAATACCCTGCGTTGGTTTGGCCATGTACAGAGTATGGAAAATGCGAGATTGACTAGGAGAGTGTATGTGCGTGAAGTGGAAGAGGAGAGGAGGAGGGAGAGACACAGGATGAGATGGAAGGATGGAGTGGTGAGATATGAAAGAGAGGGTGTGTGATCTGGAGGGAAGGCAGCCAAATAGCAGAGGACAGGGCGACGTCGAGGCCATTATGTTAATGGCCATCTCTTACGAGAATGAAGCGCCTGGTGATAGAAACATATAGATCTACTGATGCATTTAGCTGTATATCAGAACATTGTCAAATTAATCTTCCTCCCAGGGCCCATCCTATCTTCTGAAAACCATCAAGCGAGAGCAGCAGAATCAGTATAAAACAGCTCAGACTGGCTTGAAAAATGAAACTGTTATGTGATCAGAGTCCCAACGAGGAAAGTTTGGGTAGGAGTGCTAGCGTTGTTTGTGTGTGTGTGAGTCGGCGCCGGAGCGTGAGGTGGCGGCTGGAGTGGTCTTGGTGGTGCTGTGGTGGAAGTGGTAGTGGTGATAGGAAGGTGTGGTAGCCGTGGTGGTGGTGATGGGAAGGAGGGGGTTGTTGGCAATGGTTGTAGAGAGCGGCGGCGGCGGTAACTGGTAATCGTACTGGTGGTGGTGATTGTGTTGTTAGTTGTGATGGTGGTGGGGGTGATAGTGGGGAAGAGTGGCTGTGGTGGTGGTGATTGTGGTGATGGTGGTGCGGAAGTGGGACTGTGGTGATGGCGGTGCGAAAGTGTGGTGGTGGTGGTGGTGGTGTGGAAATGAGATGCTAATGGAAATTATGTTAGAAGTAATGGTGTGGAGGAGGGTACTGGTGGTGGTGGCGGCAGCGGTAGTATAAATGGTTATGCTGGTGTATGGTGGTGATGGTAGAGGTGATAGGAAGGTGTTGTAGCTGTGGTGGTTGCATGGCCGTAGCTGTGGTAGTTGTGGTGATGACGGTGGTGGTAGCTGTTTTTAGTGATGGTGGTGTTGGTAGTACAGGTCGTGGTGGGGATGTGTGATTCTGGCGATGGTGTGAGGGTTTGATGGTGATCGGGGTGGTGGTGGTGGTGGTACTTGTGTTGGAAGAAGTGGAGTGAAAGTGTAATGGTGGTGGTAGTTTTGCTGGTAGGTGGTGTTGAAATGTGGTCGTGGTGCTAGTGGTGATGATGATGTGACAGTAATGTGTTGTTAT
This sequence comes from Coenobita brevimanus, assembly GCF_032717465.1. NCBI lineage: Eukaryota > Metazoa > Arthropoda > Malacostraca > Decapoda > Coenobitidae > Coenobita > Coenobita brevimanus. The sequence continues at coordinate 48,304,404 of NC_137050.1, read as the reverse complement.
TATGATGGTGGAAGAAGACTGTTGTAACTGTGGTGATTGGTAGGTGGTGGTAGTAGTGGTGATGACATGATGATGCTGGTAGTGGCAGGAGGGAGTGGTAGCTGCGGTGGTGTTAAGGTTGTGGTGGTGGGAAGCTGTGGTAGCTTTTGTGGTGGTGGAGAAGGACGGTGGTGGTGGTGGTGGTGGTGGTGGTGGTAAAAAAAACGGATGGTACAGTGGTAGTGGTGATAAAGGTGGTATAGAGCTGTGGTAGTGGTGATGAAGGTGGTATAGAGCTGTGGTAGTGGTGATGAAGGTGGTATAGAGCTGTGGTAGTGGTGATGAAGGTGGTATAGAGCTGTGGCGGTGGTGTTGGTGATAAGAAAAGGTGGTACTGTGGCAGTGGTGATGAAGGTGGTATAGAGCTGTGGTGGTCGTGATGAAAGTGGTATAGAGCTGTGGTGGTCGTGATGAAAGTGGTATAGAGCTGTGGTGGTCGTGATGAAGGTGGTATAGAACTGTGGTGGTCGTGATGAAAGTGGTACAGAGCTGTGGTGGTCGTTGAGCTGGTACGGGGATGCAGTTGTGGTTGTGGGTAAGGCTGTGTTGTGCTGTGGTGTTGGTGGAAGATGTGACTGTGGTGACTTAACGTGTGGTAGTTCTGGTTGTGATGATGGCGTGTGAGAGATGAGATAACTGTGGCAGGTGTGGTAGTGACTGGAAAGTAACCTACAAAGAAGTGCAAAGAAACGCAAAAAAATCAACCAACAAAAGACCTCATGATCATTTCAAGGCTGTTATAGAGAAGACTGTGATTACCTCCGCCAACGAGGTTATGTTTTTGTCAGTGCTAGTTTCTTTGTTGTCTGTCTTTGTTTATTTGTTAGCAACCTTACTCAAAAAGTTATGAACAGAAATTGATGAAATATTGTGGAAGGGTGGGCCATGTGCCAAGGAAGAAATGATTAAATTTTGGGGCGGATCAATATCTGGAGTATCCTGCACAATATCTCCAAAAGTTTTCAATTAATTTCAATGAAATTTTGTGGAAAGGTGGGCCATGGACGAGGAAAGAATTGGTTAAATTATGGGGCGGATCCGGGTCTGGATCCAGATCCTTTTTAATGGCAATGACATTGGCGGAGGTATGCGCTCTCTGAGTGCTTTTTACTTATGGTGTGTAATTCTGTGAGTGGAGGAAAGGCGTGATTATAAGAAGTGAAGAGATGTGGTGTTTGCAGTGGTAGAAGAATGGTGTGGTGATGAAGAGATGTGGTGTTTGCTGTGGCAGAAGAATAGTGTGGTGATGTGGTAGAAGAATGATGTGCTGGTGAACTGTAGTAACGATGATGAGATGCGATGTTGGCAGTGGCAGTGGCAGAATGGTGTGGTGGGGAACTGTAATAACAATGAAAGCTTGAAATACAGTGAGGTGACGAAATGTGTGGTCATGGCTGTGGTGGTGTGCAGTCAGGGTCTAAGGTGCGTCAGCTAGTTCACTGCTAGTTCACACAGCTTGATCAACACCTCCATCCCTGACGCATCAAATCAAAGAGACGCATCTACGGGCAGCAAAACATAAGTGTGCATCTCTCAACTGCGGATAACTAGCCAACAAAGGAGTAACACGCAAAAGAGGGGAAAATTTTTTGTGAACTTTTGATCCCTTCTGATTGTGATCATGCTGAAGTGGGCTGTGATGAGTGGTGAGGAGGAGATGTGATGGAAGTGGTGACAGAAGACAGTGTTAGTGATGAGAAGGGATAGTGGGAAAGAGGTAGCCTATAGAAGCATGTGGTAATTATGATGGCAATTGTGAAGAGCGAAAGATATTTATATAAGCGTTAAAGATGGTGGTAAGATACAGTGTTCATAATGGGAAGGGATGATGGGAAAGAGGTATAGAAGCGTGTGATAGTTATGGCGGCAATCGTGAAAAGTGAGAGATATATAAAAGTGTTAAGTGTGGTGGTAGGATCCGAGGTATGTCAACGACCTATGACACAGGCAGTAAAACTTTTGCAAACAGCAGTATTGAATTGTGACTGTATTGGTGAAAGGGCGGTAGTGAATATGATATGGTAGCTGTGGTTGCCCGTAAAATTATGTGGTGGTGGGAATGCTTTGTATGTTGTGATGGAGAAGGATAGCAGTGTGGTAGGAATCATGGTAGTATGTGTTGACGGTAGTAGAGGCATAATAATAATAGTAATAATAATAATAATAATAATATGATGATGATGATGATGATGATGCTTGCTGGGATGTGAAGTGTCTGATAAGGCATGCGATGCTGGTGGTAGATGTGAGTACCAACAGAGGTCATGGTTACTGTTTGTGTCATACATTGTAACGGGGGCATGTAATGAAAAATTTTATTGCAACAGCAGAAAAATATGGCAATGCAGTGGAAGACAGATGCTCCCATGACCAGATTATACGCTTAGAGGAATATGTAATTGATACGTGTGTTACAAAATTCATATTGCTCAGGGGCCCTGAATATAGGATACTGTCATGGATGTGAGTCTTAAAATACCTAAATGTGTACTTAGCGTAACATCTACAGGAGGTAATTCTGTGTAAGTGTGTGTGTGAGAGAGAGAGAGAGAGAGAGAGAGAGAGAGAGAGAGAGAGAGAGAGAGAGAGAGAGAGAGAGACTGCAGTGCGTCAGAGTGTGAGACTAGATGCCAAGATTCCCGTAGAGAGTAAACAGTGTCTGGATCAACATTCGTTCCACTTCACAGCACCTTACAAGACACGAGAGAGAGAGAGAGAGAGAGAGAGAGAGAGAGAGAGAGAGAGAGAGAGAGAGAGAGAGAGAGAGAGAGAGAGAGAGAGAGAGAGAGAGAGAGAAATGAGGGCGTTGGAGGTGGAAGAGCAAGTGGAGAAAGGAGAGGAAAAGGAGGAGAGACTAATACAAAGAGAAATAAGAGGAGAATGTCTAAGAAGAAAACTTGAGAAGAAGGAGTAAATAAAATAAATGGAGGAGGAGTAAGGTGAAGTTGGAAGATTAAGGAGTAAGAAAAATAAAAGGGAAAAAAATAGAGGACGAGGAGATGAAAAAGAAATTATACAAAAAGACTAAAGTACGAAAAAACAAAGTAGAATACGAGATAGGAGAAAGACTGACTGAAACATGGAAAGGAAGGGAGAGAGGAGTGGAATTACAAAGAAAATGGAAGGTAAATGGAAAAAGATTAAGAGGAGATAGATAAATATAAAAAAAAAAAAAGTAGAAAAAGAGATAGGAGACCAAGAAAGAGGAGGATAAATAGAAGTGAGGGAAGAGAGGATTGAAAATACAAAGAAAATGGAAGGTAATTAAAAAAGAGAAGAAATGGATAAGTATGAAAAAAACAAAGTAGAAAAAGAGAGAGGAGACTAAGAAAGAGACGGATAAATGGAAGGGAAGAAAGAGAAAATTGGAAAGAGAGAGAAAATGGAGGGAAAAGGGAAAACGAGGAAGAGGAGATGGATAAGTACAAAAAAAAAAGTAGGGTAGAAAAAGAGAAGACTGAGAGAGAGACGGAGAAAAGGAAGGGGAAGGGGAGGGGGGGGGCGAGAGTGGAGAGACGAAGGAAAGGGAAGGAAGGGAAGAAACAAGAGATGGAAAATCCGCAAAAATATGTTGTTGGTGGGTCTGAGGGAAGCAATCGTAAGACTGGTGAGTGACAGTATTCCATTACGGGAAGAAATACAGAGATTCTTTGTTTGGGGAAAGGGTGTCGAGGGGATAAGGGTGGTAAGCGAGGGAGTGCCACGAGAGAGAGAGAGAGAGAGAGAGAGAGAGAGAGAGAGAATGTGTGTGTGTGTGTGTGTGTGTGTGTGTGTGTGTGTGTGTGTGTGTGTGTGTGTGTGTGTGTGTGTGTGCGCATTACTCGGATACACACACGGCATACACTTCACACTCCTTTCTTCTTTGTTCTGGCGTTACTTTATTGTAAATACTTGGTAAATAATTACAAGGGAGTGAGAATACGCAAGCAAATCAGAAGGCTCTCCTAAACCCACATGACCTTTTTGTAATCAGACATACAGATAAAAAAATAAGAGAAATACCTTGTAGCAATGAAAAGACTCAGGGAAATTTAATGGGAATGGTTGAACGTGGCACTGACAATGAAGCCCCTAATCATTACCTACAATATAACAAGAATGTTTGGCTGACGATGCAGTTCTGTATGTATCTTTCAAAATAATTTTACTAGTAATCTAGATCTGTTATTTTCTTCTATCGATATTCATGGTGTAAGGAAAAATCACATTGTTTTACTTCACGTAGAAGGGACTAATTCATATAGTTTAGCATCAATATGAGTGATCTGATTTAGTTATTTTTGTATTCAGCGTCATGGTATAAGCCATGGAATTGCTTACGTCAATCATGTTCAGTTATTTCATTTTGAATTTGCGGCTAGCGATTCATACCTCATGGAAAAAAGACAGATAGCACATATTTTTAAGGCTTACATCAACCAGTAGTTCACATAGTTACTGAATTATATTTCTGTGAGAATCACAATCGTTCCCGTGCCATCAAAGCATTATTTGCCAAAGTGTTGCCGATAATGGACAAGTAGTTTAGCCTATTACTAAGTATATTTATGGTTGCATTTCTATATCATTTTCAGGGAGGATGATTCCATTTACTGCTGACATCATGGGTGAAGAAATATTTGGTAACATCTAAGTATACTCCTCAACCTGTTAAGTTATTCCCGTGTGTATGAACATCTGGAATAAATGTAAAAAACTATATTTGTGTACGCTATAAGCCATCTTATTTTCGGGCACCGCGTAAGATTTCTTCTTAATCAAATTTCTGGGACTGAATAAAGACAAACTTACTTTAATTCCTTGTATAGGGTATGTTGCAATGGTCGGAAACACTGTAGCTGTTATGTGCTGCATGTACCGACTTCAATATTAGTGCTCTTGAAGACGTATGGAAATCAGAACTATTCTATGTGTTTCAACTATGGCAATATTAAGCCGCTGTAAAATGGAATAATGGTGACTTAGGCATTAAATGTGCAATAACTGGATACTTGCATTTTATTAATCTTGGCAACTTCGTTCCAACTTGAGACAGTATGTCCTGATATTTAATTCTGATTTACGCGCTTGCGGTGAGTCACAAATAATATCTAATATATTTATTACATAAAATGTTATTAGTCATTTTGATGAACACGCCTATTTGATTAATTTCAAGTCTTGTTGCAACATTATCCTATTTTTTGCGATTAAGACATTCTTATGTATTACTTGTATAATGTTGTTTTATTATCACGTGTCTCATTAAACCTAAACCAGTTTCGTTCATTTAAATGCCAAACAAAGGAAAACAGGACTCAGCACTGCACCCAGTGGCACACCACTACTCACTGACACCCCTTTAAATGATTCACCATTATTTAACTATTTTTTCCAGTCACTCACCAACTATTTTAATAGCTATATGTATTCCCTGTAATTCTAAATGTTTTAATCAACAATAAGTCAGGGAATGCATTATGAAGATCAAGCTGAGAGCCTCAGTATATATAAAATATCTCGTGATTTAGTTATACTGTATAAGAGGTAAAATACTGTATTGCATTACTGGCATAATAGTGAGACATGACATTTATCTCTTAAATTCATGTTGCATTTCAACACTTACAAGTTAGGATTCTCTAGTTGGTGTACCATCTTGTCTTTGATTATGGTTTCTGGCAACCTCTTCACTAGTAATGAGGTTTTGGATAACTGGCCTGTAATTTCCTAGCAGGCTTCAATTGCGCTTACATAAATTAAAGTTTCATATGAGTTACCTTATAGTTTGGGTCAGGATTCTCATAACCTGTCAGTATGATTTTGCATTATCACTTCCTTATATGTTAAAGTAAAGTATGCTCATAAGTACTGACAGTTGATTTGACTTATCCTTTACTCTCAGAGGTTAATAATGACTCAATAAGCTCGATTAACGAGGAATATATTTTCGAAAATGTCTGACATTAACTCCCCGATTTCATTGCGTTCACTTACATAAAATTTAATGCAGTCGTAAAATATCTCATGGTCCTTAAATCTTCCTTGTACGGTACAGAACTGACACATGCTATGCCCGTTAAATTCCTTTCTTCACTCTTCTAGCATTATTATTATTATTATTATTATTATTATTATTATTACTTCTACTACTACTTCTACTATTATTATTTACTTGAGTCCTTTTAATTAGGTACAGCCTTATTGTACCACCTTGGCTTGGTATTTGGAGTACCGGTATATCAGTTGTCACGCAAATATAACATAGCCTTTTGCATGCTTACATTTTGTTATTGTAGTCCAGTCAGTGTGCCATCTACTGTCTGTGTCACTGACTTAAATTTCGTCTAAAGCATATAGGAAATCAGGGTAACATACTGCACGGAATTTAGGAATTACAATGTTAGAGAGAGAGAGAGAGAGAGAGAGAGAGAGAGAGAGAGAGAGAGAGAGAGAGAGAGGTGCGGAGAAGGGAAATATGATGAAAGCTTAAAAAAAAAAAATCAGAAAAGGAGCAACTTAAGGTATAAAACTTTGGTGGAGAAAGTTTGCGAGTCACACAAATAAGATTTTGTTAAAGGTTTTCAGAGGGACTGGTTTGCGAACAATATCCAGGATTAGTTAAAATCCAAACTTCAAAAAACAAGAAGAGATAGTCCTTTTTAGGGAGACATTCAAGCAAGGAAAAACAACCATAGAATCAGCTTTTTACTTTGACCTGAAGCAGTCATACGCGGGTAGCAATCCATAAAAAAAGTGGGTAAAAAATTGGGGGTAGCAGTCCTTACAAAAAATAGGGTAAAAAAAAAATTGGGTAAGTCGTTGGAATGCCTTGTCTTTTGCGGAAAACAGACTTACTTCTCGATTTAGTAAATACGTAGCTAAGGCTTCTTAATTCAGACCTGCATTGCATATGAAAGGTTAATGTTTATTATCTTCAGTGTTTTAAACGCATTATGTTCAGGTGTCTTGAAATGAAAGGATTTTTATTATGGCATTCTCACTGTTCGGTTTCCGTTGAAACAGATTATCTAGGTTATTAGTCTTCGGTTATTTTGTGCAAAGGAAAAAAAAATGACGGTGTTACTGCTTCGCGTCTACCTGAATGTTACCTTTAGAAGCTTGGGTGCATTCTTCAAATCACATTATCCTTAATTTTGTGGAAGAAATATTATTTGTCAGTGCCTTAAAAGTTAATGAATTCCATCTTGTTATCTCACCATACTAATCCCCGTACTGAGCCCATATCCAACACCAAATTGGAAATAATGCAATTAAATGCGAGCAGCTTATCAGGACATGAAGAAGAGCTGTTTTACTTTCCCCGACCTTTCGAAAATCATCTAACTTTAGTCGACATATAAGGACAAATTCCCTTCAGTTAACTAAATCATAGCTGTTTGATAGGGAAAGATATGAGTTAACTAATGACATGATTTTATGTCCATTTCAGTATGTTGGCGGAGTTCGAATATAGCTTGTGCACTGCCGTCTTAAATTTTGTGTTTATATCAATTTAATTTGTTGTTCATACTATTCGTCGTTGAAGATTCTTCTTAGCTGAGTAAACTTCTCTGTATATGGTAATCTCTTCCTTATTAACATTTTAAAACTTGTCACTGTAAGCAGCAGGCGCCACTAGAGGCAAATTGCATTAAAACTCATGAATCCAGTAATGAATTGTTGACTTATTCTTCCTGCCCGCAGGAGACCCTGTTCGATTTAGACAGGTTATATATAATTTAATCAACTCCTTAAACGTTATATCAGCTGGAAGGGTCAGATACAGACGTCAGCAACTCAAAATATCCATCAAATATAACTGTCTGTTGATGTGAGATTAAAATGAAAACGATGGCACTGCTCTGAAAGGATAAATAACTAATCTAGGTTACAGATATTTGGTTTTATCTTCCTGTACTAGTAGGACTGCATGGATTCACTGAAAGCTGTAGATAAGTAGGGGTTAGCTTGCTCGGAAATCACCGCTACAAAAAGACAAATCGATGTGTGTGTGTGTGTGTGTGTGTGTGTGTGTGTGTGTGTGTGTGAGAGAGAGAGAGAGAGAGAGAGAGAGAGGCTTAGGATTTTTCCCATAAAAGGATTGGTTTCAGCGAATAAGCGGCTTGTGAATGTGATAGGCTGCATTCATCCCTCTCCCCCAGCCCGTTCCTCTGTGTGTGTGTGTGTGTGTGTGTGTGTGTGTGTGTGTGTGTGTGTGTGTGTGTGTGTGTGTGTGTGTGTGTGTGTGTGTGTGTGTGTGTGTGTGTGTGTGTGTGTGTGTGTGTGTGTGTGTGTGTGTGTGTGTGTGTGTGTGTGTGTGTGTGTGTGTGTGTGTGTGTGTGTGTGTGTGTGTGTGTGTGTGTGTGTGTGTGTGTGTGTGTGTGTGTGTGTGTGTGTGTGTGTGTGTGTGTGTGTGTGTGTGTGTGTGTGTGTGTGTGTGTGTGTGTGTGTGTGTGTGTGTGTGTGTGTGTGTGTGTGTGTGTGTGTGTGTGTGTGTGTGTGTGTGTGTGTGTGTGTGTGTGTGTGTGTGTGTGTGTGTGTGTGTGTGTGTGTGTGTGTGTGTGTGTGTGTGTGTGTGTGTGTGTGTGTGTGTGTGTGTGTGTGTGTGTGTGTGTGTGTGTGTGTGTGTGTGTGTGTGTGTGTGTGTGTGTGTGTGTGTGTGTGTGTGTGTGTGTGTGTGTGTGTGTGTGTGTGTGTGTGTGTGTGTGTGTGTGTGTGTGTGTGTGTGTGTGTGTGTGTGTGTGTGTGTGTGTGTGTCAGTATTTCCACCTCTCTGTCTCCGAGGCTCTGTCTTTGTCTGTGTCTGTTTTACTGTCTGTCTCTTTGGCTGTATATATTTATCTGTCTGTCTCGGCTTGTTTGCTGTCTGTCTGTCTGTCTGTCTGTCTGTCTCTCTATCCTTATCTCTCTCTCTCTCTCTCTCTCTCTCTCTCTCTCCCAGATAAAAATGATTAAAATCTTATCAAGTAATGGACCCACCAGCTTCCCCACTCCTGAATTATAAATGTGGAGGTCCAATCTGTCTTCCTGACCGCCCAACACACAGCCTCGGTTATCTATTTCTCTCTCTCTCTCTCTCTCTCTCCACAGCCTTCATACGTAGCAATTAAGTATACTGTAAAATTTTCTTCCTATCTATATAACTTAAAAAACAATAAAATGCGCATCTAATAGAGTAAGATCAGAACAATTATCTGGCTGTACGCTTAACCTTTTTCATTTTCCTTTTATTCTATTTTCTTCCCATTCTATGAAATTTCCTTTAGGCTTCTTAAACCCTACAAGGGGCTAATTCTCACTCTTTTTCCTGTACGTAAATCTGGAGGGTCTGGAGGGCGGGGAGTTGGGCCTTCTTCTGTGTTACCCTTTTCTCCTACTTCTGTGTTTTCGTAATATGGCCGAACCGCCTCATAGGGACCGTAAGGTCTGTGTGATCTATCATGTATCTCTGTCTGTCTGACACACACACACACACACACACACACACACACACACACACACACACACACACACACACACACACACACACACACACACACACACACACACACACACTGGGAATAGACTGGAGTACCAGTTGAACAGGGTGGTACTCCCAAGGTGGAAAGAAGGCTGATGATAGGGAGAGCTGTAGCTCGCGTTTCATCAGCCCTCGGGACTAGCTTCTGACCACCCTCCTTTCCTGATGTTTTTCACTTCCTGTAACACAGGTAGCAGGCCAGTATATTCTCCTATACATCTCCCTCTAACTGTCAGCACCAACTACATGCACATTACACACCACACTTGCTATTCTAACTTCAGTAAACATGGCATCTCAGCACCCAGCCTCGGAGTCCCCAGGGTGGGGTGGTGATGGTGGGGCGGGGAAATCATAAAAGACCCCACCATCTGCCCCTCTCCCGGTGACGGCCAAGTGAGATGCATGGAACGACTGTCCGACTCACTCCAAGTTCATTTCTGCAACATTCGTGGCATTTCCTCTAATTTTCTCTCTGCTGAACACCACCTCTTTTCCTCTAAACCTCACCCACTCTTCCATACTGAAACTCAGCTGTCCGAGGCGACTGATAACAAACCCTCCTCTGTATCCTCCTACTTTCGCTATACTCACTTGAAAGCCAAAGGTGGGTGTTGTTTACATGCACACAACATATCTTGCTATCGTGTTACTGAACTTGAATCTTCTGAATTCTCTGTTCTCAGGCTTTGGCTGTCCTGTCTTCCTCTGACTAAATACATCAATGTGTATACTTATCACCTATTTCTAATATGAAAAGTTCTTTGACTATAATACTTTTAAAATGGAACACATCCAATCAAAATCTTAATTTTCTGAAATTTCCATTCTAGGTGACTTCAATGTTCACCATGACCTCTGGCTCTCCTATCCTTTCACTGATTCAACTGGTGAACAAGAATACATCTTCTCTAGCCTTACTGACCTATACTGTCCCCTACCCATATCACTGACTGCCTTGGAGAGAGTTCCAATATTCTTGACCTTTTCCATATAACTAATCCATCTACTTACACTGTAAATCTTTTCTCTCCATTGGGCTTCTCTGATTAGAATCTTATCACCTTAACCTGTCCTATCTCTCCAGTAAGGCCTGTGAACTCTCACAAGACGTTGCAGGTGTGGTTTTTGGAGCTGCTGATTGAAAGGCCTTCAGGCAGTACTTCTTTGATTTTCCCTGGAATGATTATTGCTTCCTTGGCTGAAATCCATCTAAATGTACCTCATGCATTACGAAAGTTATTCTCTCGGGCATGGAAACATACATTCATTTTTCTTATCCAGTGACTAACGCCAAAAAAAAAAAAAAAAAAAAAAAAACTTTTAATCATGCTTTTCCCTTGCTGTTCACAACAAGGAGATGGCCTACAAAAGGTACCGGAAACAACCCAACCCCTGAATATCATTCATCTCTTCTGTCTCTGTCCAGAACCGCACTAGGTCTGTTCTATCTATCTATCTATAGCCAGATACCTCAATCTGATAAGGGGTGGCCACAAACAAATTTCCTCCATGTAGCCCTGTCCCCTGCCATGTCGCTGCCCTCCCCCTGACTCAAGCACCCCCCTCTTATATACCCCTCCACTACATCCCTCCACCTCATCCACCCCACTCATAAACACTCTCCTCGTTAGTCTCTTACTCTCCATCCTCTCCACATGTCCAGACCACACCACCTCACACCCCAGTGCTCCCTCACTTCCCCATTCGGGTTTATCTCTCCATGTAACTCCACAGGCTTCTCTCAGATAACTCATTTCCACTTCGCTCGCTCTTGACTTGAGTCCTTTTAACAAGGTCCAAGCTTCACTTTCATACATTAGAGTATGTATCACAGTGCTATCATTCAGCGACTTTTTAACTTCCAAGCGCACTTCCCTATTTCTTATCACTGATTTCAATGAACCAGCAACCTTCCTTCCCTGCTGTACCCTTTCATGCACTTCATCCTCTAAACTTCCATTCTTACTCATTACACTACCAAAGTATTTAAATACACTCACACTGTCCAACTCCTCACTATCCAGCCTCACTGGGCATTCAGTGACTTCATTTCTCCTTTAAATTCTGTTTCCTACAAACTCATCCAAACTCACTCACCAAGCACTGTAGTTCCCCTTCGTCTTCACTTAACAATATAGTATCATCTGCAAACAAGAGAACAGGACGTTTCCAAATGCTGCCCTCTCTCATTAGGGTCACTCCAACATCCACTGCTCTACATGTATCTCTTTTATAACTCCATCCATATACAAACTGAACAACCATGGAGACACAACACTTCCCGGTTTTAATCAAACATTCTGGGAGAAGTACTCACTCATTTCACCATCCACATGCACTGCAGCCCTACTACCTACATATATACTCTTCTCGGCATTCACCATCTTCCCTTCCCTCCTTGTCTATCCACTCTGTCATATGCCTTCTCCAAATCCATGAAGGCTGCACACAACTTCTTTCCCTTTTCTAGAAACTTTTCCACTAAACATCTTTGGATGAATACCTGAGCTACACAATCTCTTCCCTTCCTAAAACCTCCCTACTCTTCCTTATCTAAAACCTTTGTTATTTCCCTAACTCTAACAATACATATCCTACCTTATCCTTTTCCTATTACACCAGGAAGACTAATGCCCCTATAATTACTACACACTTCTTTTTTCTCTTTTTCCTTTATACAGGGGAATAATTATATCTGACATCCAATTATCTGAGATTCTGCCTTCCTCCCAGGCCAATCTGTACATCTTCCATATCCAATATACTACTACCCCTCCCCCATGCATCAGCATTTCACCACACACTCCATCAATTCCTGGGGCCTACCCCATTTTCACTTTCTTCATTGCTGCCACTACTCTCATCCTACTGATCTCTTCCTCCTTTCTCATCCCACTCCTTCTCCCAGCCATTCCCCAGCCACATATACTCGCGTTACTTTCATGCTCTATGTATAACAAGTCATTAAAGCATTCACTTTTTGTCCCTTCTCTACAAGCAGTCTGCCAATTTTATCTTTCACTCTCCTCACTACCCTCTTTATCACCTAGTCTAACTCTCTTTACCTCCTTCCAGAACATTTTCTTACATTCCCTCCTGTTCTTCGTTCTGCTAAAAATATTATCATTCGTACTAAATGCTCTAAGTTCAGTTATCGAAATTCATCCCAATCTTTCTTGCACCATGCAAAAAGTTATCTAACAACTTTTCATCATCTTTCGCTCCTCTTTTCCACTCAGATGGCTCTAGTTGTTTCTGCTGCTGAAAAAGCAGAACCCTCTTCTCAGACTCCTCTCCAATTCCACTCTGAATGATTCCGCTGCTGTTCCTCTACCATTTCCCTCCTCTGATTGCCTTAAGAGTGACATTAAAATGTTTTCAGTTGATGTATTTTCTGCCATCCCTGGCCTCAGTAATAACATGGCAAATGGGTCTATGGGGGTCCCTCCCTGCTGTCCTCAAGAACTAAGCTTCTGTGCTTACACTCTGCCTAGGTAACTCTTTTGCCTTTGTCCATCGATTTGTATCCTTCCTTTGTAATGGAAGTCTGCTTTCTTTCAGCCTATCCCAAAGATGGGTGACCATTCCCAGCCCTCTAACTATCGCCCAATTGCTTTAACATCCTGTATTTCTTAAGTTTTTGACTCTTTTCTTAAAAAGGAGCACCTGTTCTATCATAACCTTCTTTCCGATTGACAGTATGGGTTCTGCCAGGGTTGCTCCACTGGTGACCTCCTCACCTTCATATCAAACTCCTAGCCATCCTCCTTTCGGGGCTTTGGCGAAAACTTTGCCATTGCACTTGACACCTTCATCTCAAGCTCCCTTTCTGGTCTTTTTATAGCTGCTGTTGTAGACAGCTACCATTCTTCTAAAGCTATCAATTGTGGTGTTCCTCAGGGTACTATCCTAACACCAACCCTCTTCCTTCTATTTATCAATGACCTTCTTAAAGCTGTACGTTACCTCTATACACTTAGTATACTGATGATTCCACTCTTCACCTTTCCATTCACTTCTCACAGAATCCATCTCAGCAGTTACTTCAACAAACAAAGGATGAGGCTATGGCACACAGAATGTCTCACTTGGCCGATATCTCTGACTGGGGTAAATGTGAACTTGTTGTTTTTAATGTATCAAAAACTCAGTTCTTACACCTTTCAACCCGTCAAAATCTTCCGCAGGTGTATCCTTTAATTTTTAATAATATCCAACTCAATCCTGCATCACCTTTGAACATACATGGGTTTCATTCTCTATGGATTTATCTTGAAAAGATCATATTACCTCTCTTGTAAAATCTGCTTCCATGAGATTAGGTGTGCTAAGCCAACTCCGTGCCCTCTATACCCCTGTACTTATGTTGACCTTATAGAGGGGTTTTGTTTGTCCATGTCTAGAGTACAACTCTCATGTGTGGCGAAGCTCCTCACATACAGTTCTTCTCGACAAAGTGAAGTCGAAGGCTTTTCGTCCCATTAACTCTCCTCTTCCTGACTCCCTTCGACCTTCATCTCCTCGCTGCACAACTGCATTTTGATCTTTTCTTTGTCACTACTTCAATGGTCATTGCTTCTCTGAAATGTCTGCTTGGATCCCTCCACCATTACGGCAGGCACATAGCACCCATCTAGCAGCAAACTCTTACCTCTTTTCTGTCCAGCTCTCTAATGCAAGAGTTAACCTTTACTCTCAGTCCTTCTAGTATGCAACAGGTCAACTCTGGGATTATCTTCCTCTGCCTGTATTTTCTACGACCATCTTCAGTCTTATAAACGCTGTGTCTCCAGGCATTTCGAAGTGAGTGGATCTTGAATTTGCCCTCTCGGTTAGTTTGTTTTTATTTATTTTTTCCTGAAAGGAATAATCCTTCGGTCGTCTGAGATTTGCTTCATTCTTTCTTGCATAAAAAATATAGCCTCGATTTTCTAATATTCGCGCAACTCTCTCTCTCTCTCTCTCTCTCTCTCTCTCTCACACACACACACACACACACACACACACACACACACACACACACACACACACACACACAGCCTCGATTTTCTATTATTCTTGCTACTCTCTCTCTCTCTTTATCTAACTCTATCTATCTAGTCATCTTTCCACTTCATTCCTTTCCAATACACTTCTCTGCGTATCTCGTTTCGATACCAACACGTTTTTTCGAAGTTATAAAATCCAAGCATTAGGCTACTTGACTACCGTATTATTCCTGTCTGTTCATGCTTGTCAATTTTTTTTAATTCTAATTCGAGTTCTTCACAGTTTATTTTCTATGTATAATGGTTTTTCTAGTCTCTTGTTTTCTATTTCCCAGCTTTCACTTTTTTTGCTCCATCAACCTTTTACCAGAATCAGGCAATGTATTATTTATCTCAGCACAGTACTGACACTGCCAGTGCCCCTTTCTACATTTTCTACTCTTCCATAAGTGAGAGAGATTTGAGCAGCACATCTTTACCCTTTTTCCAGTTAAATTATTAATGAATAATATTTCCACCAGAATTTCTCACTAAATTTCACTGTGGAACGAGAATTTAACTATTTTTCCTGCGTTACCTTTTTCATTTCTGATTTTGTATTGATCTTGTTAAAGTTTTGTACTGCAATTAGACAATTACGTTATGTTCTGAAATATGATAAGAGTTCTACAACCCAACAGCATATTAAAAAGAGGAATAGTGAACGGCGATATATGTGCTGGTTGTATGTCAATGAAAGCCACTTTTAGTAGTTGAGGGCGACGCTAGACTACCGCAGTCTTATTACAAAGCAGTAGGAGACACGTTGGGGGTCGCTGGTGTGACAGAAACCAAATGGCAGCAACTCTTAAGATGTGCTTATACAGAAAATGGTTCTCGTCCGGAATACGTGATATAGAAAAATAGAAATAACTTTCTAAATGGAGCCCTTGATGTGCTTATTGTGTACCTTTTGCCTCACATGCAACTGTGCATGATGAACTAACAAGTGAAATGACCGGATATTTATCGATGGAAAATTGTAATTTTACGTCTTGCATGCATACACTGATTTTTTTTTTTCTCTGGTACATACGAAATCTGATTACTGAATCCAATTCGGAACTACCTTTGGAAACATTCAACGAGTGACTAAACAATATGCAATGTGGTAATCACTGGTCACGTGTAATGAGTGCCTTGAGAACGCCATGCACTGTCTTGTTGGGAGGCTGTCTCAGTGAAGAGCTTGCAGCATACATATTGGACACTCAAAAGTATCGTACCGATCGCTTGTGAGTGAACTGCTACTTCATAGTCTACCGCTTCAAGTTAAATTATTACCTTACAGCTGGTCATTTCATTTATGGCTGCTGGTATGAGACAAAAATGAAGACGTCTCTTTCAGATGAAGCAAAGCAGAACGGCGAGGCAGAGACATTTCCTTGTTACCTTAAGGAGTGTGTGTGTGTGTGTAGTAGAAGTGTGTGTTAAAGTTGGAGGACGCCTATAATCGGATATGAGGATGACCTACTTGAAGTACCTCTCCCGAGCTAGCAGTTTGTGTGGTTCTGTCAAACGCCTTCACCAACGAGTCACCTACACATTTATTTCCATATCTCAGTCCTGAGGGAGGCAAAATTTGCATCTATAATGAACAAACGTATAAAGAAGAGGGCATAAAGTGACAAAAATCACACAGTGATGATAAAAACTGACGACTCACAAGCTGCTAAAGCATTCGTATCCCCTGTCAACGGAATTCTTTAACATGGGGCAAGGCAAGGCTGCCAATGATATAATAAATTCTTCCGAAGCTTTAGCAGCCAGACAATACATGGCACACCACTTCAAAAGAATCCCGACAACAGAGTGCTCACACTCATATAGAGAAGGTGAACATACTGAAGCCATGAAAAAGGATGCCTGGAGATCGATGTTTAAGACAACAGACAACAGAGAAATTCTGTTTAGTCGTCAGTTACACCTTGTCCAGGTGTGAAGCATCAGCCTGGAATATTTCTGTCAGCAAGCCATGTGGAGAACCACCAGCGATTTTCTACGTCCGGTCTGCAAAACCAGGAAGTCGAATCTTAGTGCGAATCTCTCCATCACATGCAAGCCAAGGTAGTGAGATGTACCCGTGGAAGCACAGCAGTATCTGCGACATTATTATTTGGCCCTATAAGGTATGGTGCCAACTACAGCTGCCAGTATGAGCTGATAACTCCAGGAATATGGCCAGACAGTTATTGTGCTCGTTGCCTTTGATCGATAACACGCCTTCTCTTATAAACATCATGATACATGATGCGACTGTACTGCTCATCTCACGACCTGCAATCTGACGTTTACTTCTTTTTCTGCTAGTGAGATCTTTATACAGATCAGAATTAATGAACGAAGTCTCTCACGTGTGCTGTCCATGTGTGACCTTGGAATGAATGTGTTACTCATTACTGAGGATGAGGGGGATTTTGACTATATAGAGGCTAACGACCTCAAATTGACCTATATTCTGAAGGTTGCCTAAGAAAAAAATGATAAAATTCACCTACGTACTGACAAAACAGATATTCTTGCCATTCCCGTCTTCTTTGTAAGGAAGTATATAATTAAAGTCCATGTTCAAATAAAGAAGTGGGATAAAAGCATGCTCAGCATGACCAAGATTGCTGAGAATCTAAGTGTGATATAAGAAAAATTCATCGCATGGATGCACTGACTAATTATGACACTATCTCCAGTCCGTTTAGCGAAATGAAATTAACTGCTTTCAAGAAGTTCATGATTGCAAGCTTTCCAGAGCTATACAGTGTTCTGGCAGGAGACTGCGACTGAAGAAGAAAACAAAAAAAAAAGGGTCTACCGTCTATCCAATAGTATGAATATTAAAGCAGTGAGGTACACATATTACTCAATGAGGATGTGTATAACTACTTCCCGTGCAGCACTTTACATGACAGATTAACGAGCTGTCACCTCTATAGGGTCAGAATAAACGTCTTAAAGGTACGGCCGTCACTACCGACCTAAGTGCTGTATTACAAAGCTAATAGGTGTCTCCTAAAATAAGTGTATAAATAAAACTTAGGAAATGGATGTGTTTTAAACTTATTGGGGTTTTCACACCTACGCACGGAACATTCATCGCATAAGAAGTTTTCCAGGACCAAATGGAAAAGTTGCAACATAAATATCTGTATTTCCATATCTACATCTATCTATCTATATTTATATATCTATATCTACCTTATATTCATATCTATCTATCTATAAATATAAATCTAATCTATATCTATATCATCTAACTATCTATCTATCTAAATATATACACTTACATTCTGAAATGCTTCAAGCAGAAGGAGCATTGTTCTGCTAAACTGATTCCGCATCATTTAGTGCCCTGTGTAGCATTACGTAGGATAAGCGACTTCTTTATCAATCATGCACTTCCACTCTTCTCTGCACTACGTATCTTACGATTTCTCAGACTAATCAATGCCTACCGATGCAGAGACCACTACAGCAGCATTTAGTCAGTCAAGGTTAATTCATCTTCTTGTGTAATGATTTTAACTTCTTTCTTTACTTTCTGCTTCTGCTGCATCTACGCTCGGGTTTACTGTGCTGCATTCAAACTACTGCTACTCCTCTTGTTTGTACGTCGTGCTCCTAAACTGTTATTTTTTTTCTTCATTGTATCTTTCCACTGGTAATACTGTCCCCTACTCCTTGCTGACTTCTGCACTTCTGCCACTGCTACCATATCTGCTACTTCCATCCCATGCTCCCTACCGTCATCTGTTCTAGTACTCCTATCTAATCTTTTACCTCTATCCTATGTTCCCAACTCCATTCCATACTCCTGCTACTGCTACTCCACCTGTTTCCCTCTCCTGCTGTCTCTCACTCCCAGCATCCTTCTACACTTCTACTACTGCTACTGCTCATCCTGTTTCTTATTCACACTTTCTACTGTCTCCCACTTCCTACTTCTACACCCCTACTACTACTACTACTCATCCTGTTAGTCTCCTGCTATCTAATGTCTCCCACTCCCTATTTCCTTCTACTGTACACTCCTACTACTGCTACAACTCATCTGTTTCTGTCCCTTACTGTCTGCCGTCTTTTACACTCCCATCACCGACACTCCTGCCACATCATCCCCATGCACCAAACCACTCACCGAAGAAGTAGAAATGGTCGCTGTGCCTGCTTTCCTCGGCGTGCGTGTGGGGAAGGAACCCGGTCTCGATCACTGACGTCTCCTGCGACTGGAAGTAGATGGTGGCGATCTTGGCGACGCACTTGAGCCGCATCTCGCCCCTTGGGAAGTGGTTGCGGGTGGTGACGAAGGTGAGGCCCAGTATCGCCGTCTCCAGCCCGTCCGGTTCCTTCTGGGGCTCGTAGCGTCTAAGGTACTGGGGTTGCGTCTGGGGGAGAAGAGAAAGGGATGCTGGTGTGAGTAGGAGAGAGGGAGGGATGGTGATGTCAGTAGGAGAGAGGGAGGGATGGTGATGTCAGTAGGAGAGAGGGAGGGATGGTGATGTCAGTAGGAGAGAGGGAGGGATGGTGATGTCAGTAGGAGAGAGGGAGGGATGGTGATGTGAGAGGGAGAAGAGGGAGGGATGGAGGCGTGAGTGGGAGAGAGGGAGGGATGGTGATGTGAGAGGGAGAGAGGGGATGATGGAGGCCAGAGTGGGAGAGAGATAGATGGGTAGATAAATAGACAGGGAGACAGACATGAGGGAAAATAGATAGACAGACAGATAAACACAGATGGGCAGATACATAGATGGCTATTTAGGAAAGACAAATAGGTAGACTGACTAGACTGACGAATTTAGAGAGGATGATAATTAAACTGAGAGAGAGAGAGAGAGAGAGAGAGAGAGAGAGAGAGAGAGAGAGAGAGAGAGAGAGAGAGAGAGAGAGAGAGAGAGAGAGAGAGAGAGAGAGATGAGGTGACTGGAAAGGAACATTTATGCAAGGAGAAAGTACTGAAGTGTGAGTAAAGAAAATTATAGAGTAGGAAAAAGTGAGGGGAAACGATGATAGAATACTGTGAACAAGGGGGGAGAGAAAGCTTACGAAATATCAAAATGAAAAAAGAAAACAAGATATGGGGGGGGGGAGTAAGAAAAAATGTGACTGATGATAGAAAAAGGACAAGAGAATATGGAGGAGAAAAGTGAGGGTGTAAAGAAAAATTAGAAACACACTTGGTAAAGAAGAAAAAGGCTGTTCGATCTTTTTATGGAGAGTCAGTTGAGGAGTACAGGACGACAGATGGAAAAAAGTTGTGATGCTTCTCCTCTCTCTCTCTCTCTCTCTCTCTCTCTAACAAGCATGGATGTCTCAAGTGAAATCGGTTCTGCATTCTACTTCAAGTCTGACGAATATTTACTAGTTTATTACCTCAGTTTTCAGAATATCATCAACAGATCATAAAATTTTGCTCATCTAAAGCACGGAAGCATAAGCACAAGTATCAGAAATTCATGAGTGTGCGGCTCTTGACGTTTACAAAGAAGACAATGTGTTACTTCCTCACTACGAAGATGACTAATTATTTCCTATATTTACCATGTTAGAATATTATTCTATGCTTCAGAGAAAGTTTGCAACTGGAGAAACGAGACTACACCTTATTTAAACCCCTCCCTAGTACAGACAGCTGAAATAATTTAGTAAAATCCTCATGTATTAACCTGAACATGAATAAATTGAAGAGGACACAATATAGACGAACTGTAGAATATCGGAGGGGAAAAATAATCAAGGGAGATACTGAGATGCTGTACATTCTTGGTATCTCCGGGGAAGCCAAGCCATGAATATGTATGAAACTCCGTCTTGGGGTATAAAAGATTCCCTTCCAGAACCTTTTTAGAATTTCTGGTGCAGGATTATAATGCATACCCTCATTTGTTGCTGCCCAGATCCGCTCGCAGCTAAGTTTCATCCATTAAAATGACCACAAAGTACACAGACAAAGTTGGAAAAAGTTGGTAAAAGCCCAAAACACACACACACACACACACAGATGCTTACATTATCTCCTCGCTAGACGGGAGATAACAGTAACACAGACACAACTCTTTCGCCTTTGTCTGTCAACTTGTACCTTTCCTTCTTGCTGGAAGTTTGCTCTTATTCAGCCAGTCCCAAAGAAAGGTGACCATTCCCAACCCTCTAACTATCGTCCAATTGCTTTAACATCCTGTATCTCAAAAGTTTTCGCGTCAATTCTTAATAGAAATATTTTAAAGCATCTTCCCTATCACAATCTTCTTTCTGATCGTCAGTATGGGTTCCGTCAGGGACGCTCCACTGGCGATCTTCTCACCTACCTTCCAGACTCCTGGTCATCCTCCTTTCGGGACTTTGGAGAAAGCTTTGCCATTGCACTTGACATCTCAAAGGCTTTCGATCGAGTCTGGCAATAATCTTTAATTTCCAAACTGCCCTCTTACGGTTTCTATCCTTCTATCTGTGCCTTCATCTCTAGCTTCCTTTCTGGTCGTTCTACAGTACAGTATAGCCGCAGTTGTAGACGGCCATCGCTCTTCTCCTAGATCTATCAACATTGGTGTTCCTCAGGGCTCTGTCCTATCACCAACTCTCTTCCTTCTATTCATCAGTGACCTTCTAAGCTGTACATCTAACCCTATCAACTCATACGCTGATGACTCCACCCTTCACCTTTCCATTCGGTTCCCGCAACGTCCATCACAGCAGTTACTCCAACAAACATGGGATGTGGCTATGGCACACCTAATGTCTGACTTGGCTTGTGTCTCTGACTGGGGTCAAAATAATATGGTTGTTTTTAATGCATCAAAGACCCACTTTTTACATCTATCAACCCGACAAAGTCTTCCACAGGTATACCCACTAATGTTTAATAATATTCAGCTTAATCCTGCATTATTCTTGAACATGCTTGGGGTTTCATTTACTCGGGACTTATCTTGGACAGATCATATTACATCACTTGTAAAATCTGCGTCCAAGAGATTAGGTGTGCTAAGCCGACTCCATTCCTTCTTTACGCCTGCACAATTGTTGACTCTATACAGGGGTTTTATCCGTCCTTGTGTGGAGAACAACTCTCACGTATGGGGAGGCTCCCCACATACAGCTCTTCTCAATAGGGTGGAGTCAAAGGCTTTTCGTCTCATTAACTCTCCTCCTCTTACTGACTCCCTTCAACCTCTGTCTCATCACACTGTTGCATCTTTATCTCTTTTCTGTCGCAACTTCAATGGTCACTGCTCCTCCGAACTGTCTGCATGCATTCCTCCATCTCTACGACGGGCGAGTAGCACCCGTCTAGCAGCAAACTCTCATCCCTTTTCTGTCCAACTCTCTAATACAAGAGTTAACCGTTACTCCTAGTCCTTCATTTATGCAACACGTCAACTCTGGAACTGTCTCCCTCTGTCTGTATTCCTGCTTCCTATGATCTCCAGTCTTTCAAACGCAGTGTGTCCAGGCATCTCGAAATGATAGGATTTTGAATTTGGCTCTCTCTTGTATTTTGTTTTTCTCTTGGAAGGAACAATAATTGCGGGCTCGTGGCCTTTGGTTCTTTCTTCCTCGCATTAAAAAAAAAAAAACTCAGTACATAGACACAACCAGTAACAGACAACCAATAACACAGACACAACCAGTAAAAGACATCCGGTAACTCAGACATAACTGGTAACACAGACACATCCGGTAACACAGACTCAAACAGCAAAAGACACGTCCGGTAACACAGACACAACAGGTAACACAGACATAACTGGTAACACAGACACATCCGGTAACACAGACATAACTGGTAACACAGACACATCCGGTAACACAAACACAACAGGTAACACAGACACAACCAGTAACACAGACACATCCGGTAACACAGACTCAAACACCAAAAGACACATCCGGTAACACAGACTCAAACACCAAAAGACACATCCGGTAACACAGACTCAAACACCAAAAGACACATCCGGTAACACAGACACAACAGGTAACACAGACACAACCAGTAACACAGACACAACAGGTGACACAGACACAACCAGTAACACAGACACAACCAGTAACACAGACACAACAGGTGACACAGACACAACCAGTAACACAGACACAACCAGTAACACAGACACAACCAGTAAAAGACTCATCCGATAACACAGACACATCGGTAACACAGACACAACAGGTAACACAGACTCATCCGGTAACACAGACACAACAGGTAACACAGACACAACAGGTAACACAGACTCATCCGGTAACACAGACACAACAGGTAACACAGACACATCGGTAACACAGACACATCGGTAACACAGACACAACAGGTAACACAGACACATCGGTAACACAGACACAACAGGTAACACAGACACAACAGGTAACACAGACACATCGGTAACGCAGACACATCGGTAACACAGACACAACAGGTAACACAGACTCATCCGGTAACACAGACACAACAGGTAACACAGACTCATCCGGTAACACAGACACAACAGGTAACACAGACTCATCCGGTAACACAGACACAACAGGTAACACAGACACATCGGTAACACAGACACAACAGGTAACACAGACACATCGGTAACACAGACACAACAGGTAACACAGACTCATCCGGTAACACAGACACAACAGGTAACACAGACTCATCCGGTAACACAGACACAACAGGTAACACAGACTCATCCGGTAACACAGACAACCGGTAACACAGACATGCAGTAACACACACACACACACACACACACACACAGTTGGAGCCATAGCCGGAAAGACAGCCATCATCAGTGACGCTGACACTGCAGGTGGTACAAATACAACCATAACCCCCAAAAACTACCGAAAAAAAACACTGTCACTTATAGACACAAGCAGTACCACAAACTCCACCAGACACACATACAACTGGTAACAAAGACCCAAGAAGTAACACACAGACTTGTAACACGCCAGAAACACTGCGACTATAGGTAACAAATCCACTTCCAGGAAAACAGAGCAGGTAACAACGAATGCCTGTTAAAAAAAAAACCTGCAACACCCTCGGGACCCTTGGACTCATTCTTGCCTACATAAATTCATCTGGTCTGCAGTTGAATACTAGAGATGTCCCGAGCCTGAGGGGGTTAATCTCTACCTACAATATGCAAATGCGCAGAGCCAGCCACAATAATGCTTGCACTCAGTCAGCTTTAGTAATTTACTTTATGATTAACACAGCCAAGGACAAAGCCACAGGGTCAAGGATACAGCCAAGGACACAGCCAAGGTCACAGTCACAGAGACAAGGACACAGTCAAGGACTAAGGCACAGAACGAAGGACAGAGCTAAGGACACAGCCACAGAACCAAGGACACAGCCAAGGACACAGTCACAGAATCAAGGATACAAGCAAGGACAAAGTCACAGTGCCAAGGAAACAGGTCAAGGACACAGCCAAGGACAACGAAGGACACAATCGCAGAGCCAAGGACACAACGACGGACAGCCACAGGAGCAAAGAACTCAGCTCAAGGACACAACCACACAGCCAAGGACATAGCCGCAACACAGCCATAGACATAGACATAGAACCACGGACACAGCCAAGGACACAGCCAGTGAGCCATAAACACATCAGCAGCCAATACAGGCAAGGACAGAGCCACATCGATAAGGACACAATCATGCAGCCACGTACACAACAAAGGACAACCACATTACCAAGGACATAAACAAGGACTCATTCATACAGCAAAAGATAGTACAGCCGAGAACACAGCCACACAACAACGGACACAGCATCATAGTCAAGAAAAAAACAAAGGACACAGCCACAAAGCCAAGGACATGGACAAGGACACAGCCAAGGGCAGCCAAGGACACGCTCAAGGACACAGCCACGCACACACGCCATTTACTGGGACAGAACATCTCATCTGGTATTTTATTCACTTGGGATCCCTCGCTATCTGTCTCCATACGTAAAGCTTTTTCTGCAGCAGACAAACGCAAGTCCCGTCCTCTCTCCTGCTCACCCCCTCTCAACCCTCTCCGTCGTTTGGCCCCACTTAATCCCTCTCACCCCTCTCCGTCGCCCACCTAGGCCTCTCTCATCCTTCTCCTTCCCTAAACGCCATTCAGCCCCTCTCACCTTTACATCGTCAGCCCCAGCTCATTCTCTCATATTCCTTTCCATCATCAACATTCAGTCCCTCCTCAACCTTCCCACTCCTCTCTGTTCTGTCTTTTTTTCTTCGTCAGGCCCCACGCAGTCCCTCGCATCTCTCTCCGTCTCCAGGCCCCACTCGGTCCTTCTATCTCCTCTCCGTATTCAGTTCTCACTCTAACTTTTCACCTTTGTCTCTCGTGTTTTTTTTTTTTTTTTTTTACTCACGACATATTTCCTCTCATTCCTCATGTTGATGGTGTGTTTGGTACCCCTTAGCTTTCCCTTTCATCCCTTTCATCCTATGCCACTCTTCCGTCACCCTCTTAATGGACTCTGCACAAACTCTGTCGTCCCTCTCCGTAGTCCTTCCCACTCACTTTCATCCCTTTCGCCCCTCTCTTTTGTTCCAGTGATTGGTGCCTTTCCTATCCATCCTTTTCATCCCACTCAGCTCTTCTCATCATCTACAGGTGTGCACTTCATTATTTCAGAATTTCATCTCCCATCCCTTTCAACTCTTATCCCACATAATTCCCAAGCTAGACACCATTCTGTCTCCCCCACATCCCATTCAGTTTTAACCCTTACCGTTATAGTGTCGGCTGCCTTTCCTGTGTATCCGGTCTCATTAATTTCCTTCTACCTCTCACCGTACCTTCCTTATCTGGGATTCTTCACTTATCCCTCTTAGTTCTTTTTCTTCATCAAGCTAATGCGGGTGTTTTCTCGGTCTTTATCTCTCATCACACTCACTTCATTGCATCCCTCATTATTCCTGCTTTCTTGGTCATTCCCTTTCATCTCATTCAGTTTCCCTCTCCTACTACTCTTAGCACTTGTTATGCTCTTCCGTCTTCCCCAGGTTAGATGCCTTTTCACTCCTCGCTCTTACCCCACTCATCTCCTTTTATTTTTCTCCGCAGCTCGCATACCAGGAGACTTTTTTAGAAATTTTCCTCTCCTCCCTCTGCCTCTGTCTCTCCCTGTCTCCCTGTCTCTCCCTCCCTCTCTCCCCCCCCCCACCACCTCTCTCTCTCACCCTGAATATCCTCCCTCTTCCCACTTCTCTGTTCTCTCTCTCACACACACACACATACACATATTCCCCCTCCCACCACAATCCCTTCCATTCTTCTGTGTCGAGCCCAAGCTGTCCCTTTCATCCATTCATCTTCTATTCATCCTTTTCCCCAATGATCTTCACCATCTTTTCCGATCCGACTATTTTTTTGCTATATTTTTTTTTCCATTCTTTTAGTAGGGCCTTTGATAGTTTTATTTTTTCTCTCTAATCCTATCTCCATCCATTTATCCCATCTTCTTGTTTGTGCACTTTTACAAGCACATTTTCCATTCGTGTAGCCGATCTCTTCTACCACTCTTTTCATCCCAGTAGTCTCATCTCTTTTTTTTCGTCCCCTTTTCTATATTTTCTCATTCTTTTCACCATCGTTTTTCCCAGTTTTTTACATTTTTTCCTAATTATTTTCTTCCCTTTCTTCACTCATCTCATTCAAAATTTTCCCATTCGTTTACATCATTTTCCTGTCCTAATTTTCATCCTTTTATCCAACTCTATTATCCATCCGTTTATACAATTCTCTACTTCATTCTCTCCCTGATCCTCAACTCTATCTCCATTTCTATGTATCTCCCCCATCGCATCTGGCTTTCAATTTCTTTCCTCGAATCATCTCCAACTTTCTGAATTATTTAACCAATTTTGTCCAATGTTCTCTCTCTGATTCTATTCTTCATCGTTATTTCTAATCCTCTTGCCCATACATTTTGTCAGTCTTCTTTCCGATACTCACTCCACCCTCTTTTCTTTCCTCTTTTCCTTTTCCTCGCTTGCTTCTTTTTCCAGTCAACTTCTACAATGTCTTTTATTTCATTTTATTTTACTTTTCTTTGCCATCCTCCCTCCTTAATCGAATCGTCCCTTTTCCATCCATATCTTCCCGTTCAAGTCTGAGTAATTTTTCTTCTTAGTCTCCTCTTCATTTCTTTCTCCAAATCTTTTCACAGCATCCCTCACATTCGACCTTTGTCTCGCCTCTCTCTTTCCACTCTTAAATCCGCCGTGTCTTGGTCGTTGCTTTTACAATTTGCTCTAAATCGTCCATTAAATTCGAAGTCTCTCTCTCCCCCCCCCCCTCTCTCTCTATTTCCTTGCCTAATTTCTCCGGCCTTTATTTTTTTTCTGTTTGCTCAATGTGCCTTTTTTGTATATATAATCTACCCACATCTCTCTCTCTCTCTCTCTCTCTCTCTCTCTCTCTCTCTCTCTCTCTCTCTCTCTCTCAAGCCTGCATTACTTATCTCACGGGACTTTTACCTCGTGTTATTGGACTCTGAATAGCCTACCTTGACGGCCCGCGATCTGTTCCCTGTCCCTCGTTTATTTGACCACTCACTCTCATTCTTCCTACTCTTCCAAAAGCTTTTTTTCTCTCTCTTACTTTCTCACTTTTGCTCTCTTCTAGAAAGTCCTCCTCCTCTTTCACACAGTCTTTTCTTTCTCTTCATAAATCTTTCTTCCTTCACTTCCGATAACCTTTCTCTTGTTTTATTTTGTCACTGTATCTTGGACACAACTTTCTACCTCACTTTCATCCTTACCCCTCCTTAAATTTTCGTCTTGGTTTTCATTTTTCTTTATTTTCCTCCATCTCCTTATTAACTTGCTTTATTTTCTCACATTTTCCTGAAACCTTCCCCCTCCCTATATTTCCTCACCTTGCAAAATTTTCTTCATGTTATATTCTAATTTTTCCTATTTCTAAATTCTTCTTCAGTTACTTTTTTTTTTTTCTCCTAAAGTCTTCTTGCCTTTATACTTTCTCACCTTTCCACTCCTTCACAAAGTTTCCTCCTTCCCTATATTACCTTTTTCCCTTTTGTCTTCATCTCTTGTTCGTATCTTACTTTCTTCTTTTCCTTCTTTCCTATTGCCTCCTACTTCTCTTACTCCCTCATTTCTCAAACGTCTCCTTCTTCTCAGTCCCCAGTTTTTCTGTCCTTCACTAGTCTAATTAATCCCTCTGACCATGGCACACATTCTGCTTGTTTTTTTCTTTTCGATTTCCTTTTTTTTTTTGGGGGGGGGTACCTTTTTTAAGACCTTCAATGATTTCCTGGCCTCAGTGGGCTCTCGTAATTTTTCTGCTCTCACGCTTCTCTCTGCACTGAATCCTCTCTCTCTCTCTCTCTCTCTCTCTCTCTCTCTCTCTCTCTCTCTCTCATTACGAACATTATCTGTAATCATCATCATCATCATTTCAACATCTTTGCCATTATCAAATCTTTATTTATCATCATCCTTATCATTCTCCTCTCTCTCTCTCTCTCTCTCTCTCATTATGACCATTTTCTGTAATCACCATCATCATCATCATTATCAACATCTTTGAAATTATCCAGTCTTTATCATCATCTTTCTCATCTTTATCACGATCTCTCTCTCTCTCTCTCTCTCTCTCTCTCTCTCAGCTCAGGTGCCGCAGCTCACACGCCCCTCTACCAACAAGAACGAGCGGGCTTCATCACTGTCTAGCTATTAGGGTCGACCCGCACTACAAAGGGATTCAGCAAATGGACTGCCCTTTCGTTGTCCTCTGTGTGTGTGTGTGTGTGTGTGTGTGTGTGTGTGTGTGTGTGTGTGTGTGTGTGTGTGTGTGTGTGTGTGTGTGTGTGTGTGTGTGTGTGTGTGTGTGTGTGTGTGTGTGTGTGTGTGTGTGTGTGTGTGTGTGTGTGTGTGTGTGTGTGTGTGTGTGTGTGTGTGTGTGTGTGTGTGTGTGTGTGTGTGTGTGTGTGTGTGTGTGTGTGTGTGTGTGTGAGAGAGAGAGAGAGAGAGAGAGAGAGAGAGGAACAGTGGCAAAGACAACAGATGCATACTAATCTCCACCACACACACACACACACACACACACACACACACACACACACACACACACACACACACGAGAGAGAGAGAGAGAGAGAGAGAGAGAGAGAGAGAGAGAGAGAGAGAGAGAGAGAGAGAGAGAGAGAGAGAGGCAGTTACATGAACAACTAGCACCTCAAAATTTCTTTCGATCCATTGCGAGGATGTAGCAAGGATGAAGTTACCGCGAACACAATACTACTTCTGTTGTGAGAGAAATGGATAGTAAGGATCATACAGTGGATTTCCCTACTCGCAATGTGGACAGCGAAAAAAGATGTAAGTAATCCGCTGTTTTAAGACTGGACCGAAAAGGAGGAAGCTATCAGTGTTCGTCTGAAATGAGTCTAAATAAATAATTAAACAATAAATGATAAAAAATAATTAAATAAATGAATAAATAAAATACTCTGTCTATGGGTGTCCTGAACTGATCTTTTAAGGAATGGCCAACCGCTTCTGCTCTTATTATATTTTAGGTTAGTAAATCTTCTACGTGAAAATATTAATTAAAATATTATGGTGGAATCACTGAAAGACAAGGTTCTACCCATGGCTCCTCGTTCTGTTGGTATATAAATTAAATATCTGGTGATAACTGGCGTTCTCCAGTCGATGAAAGATTCTGAAAGCCTGCACAATAAGTCGGCGCAAAGGCCTAGTCTGCTACAAAGTGACCCCGTGCCTGCACTGTTCCATGCACTTGAAGGATCGGGTAAGGTTATAGTAGTAGCCCATACCTGGATAATCTCAAGCCTCGTAATATCCTTCTTCCGGGTCGGAAACACAACTGCACATCATATTCTAGATGTGCCTGTACGTGAATAATGCATAAATTAAAAGCACACACAGCAAGCATACCTGTTTCATTGCCAACGAGATTTATGATTTTCTGTTATTTCCCTTTCCTACCACACGAATTCTTTTACGGTCTCACACAGTCAGTTAATTTTACGGTCTTAAACTGCCCTGGGACACAATCTCAGAGAGCTCAGACCTCCGCCGACGCCAATAAAATTTACAAATATTATTTATTCCTGCATCCAGTTACCGATCCACCATAAAATCCACTTTTAACTCTTTCTTGACTCACTGCCCACACATCCACCAGATTTCATTGGAATACGATAACAAGTTCTTGATAATTTTGTAAACAAAAACAAACGCGGGTGAATACATAACCTCCGTCTCGCTTCCATGGCGGAGATAATGAGCGGACTGTTTCTTTAGTTTGTACCTAAACTACTACTTTATATAACCTAGAAGCCACTTATACTTTTCCTTTACTTCGCAGCACTTTCGAGAACTTGATGCCACTGCTGATTAGTAAACCAATGTCTGTCTTCAAGGCAGCACTGCCAGCTGTAGCTCCTAACTGTGAGTAGATGGGTCTTGGATGTGCATGACTACGTGCAGTCATGAACATTGACAAGGGGACACGGTTGTCTGCCACTAGAGGGCAAATTAATCGCAAACGTCCATCCTCCAACTCCCACTCCTTACCCCCACCAAACCACGAAATTGTTATGCGGATGGATCGGAGATCTGAAGCTTCGCTTACTCTCGTGTCTAGCTGCATGTAATGTTACTTTCGTTTATCCTACTCTTATGTGTATTATCAGGTGCACAGATCCGTCTTCAGTTCCATGAGAAGTAATTATATCAGAGATTTAGTAGATTTCTAGTGTATAGAGTTTGGTTTCCAAATACTTGTCCAACGTCTTGTAAACGATATTGGCTACTAAAATTCAAGTAACAGCGACAAGTTATAAGATCATTGGCCACGTAAGTCCCTCTCCTGCCTTATCATCTGAAGAGCCATATATCCACCTACCCACTCATCCACCTATCCACTCGTCCACCTACCACACTGACCTCACCCCGGCCACTCATCCTGCCCAGTCTCCGCCGATGCATTCCAGCCCACTGATTCTGGTCATCCACTCTGCCCACCCATGAAGCCCACCTAACAATAACTCAACACATTCACCCACACACCTACCCTCCATGAACCCATCCAGCCCCCCAACCCACCAACCCAACTACCCACCCAGAGCACCCCGGCCACGCAGTCATTTCAGCCACCTTAGTGGCTGAAATGAGCCTACTCACTCTGGCGACCCACTCTGCCCACACATTCCCATGACCTATGTTGATCATTGACCCCGACCACCCACTCTCCCCACCCACGAATTCCACCCACCCTGCCAACCGAACGATGCCATCCATCAAATTCACCCACATAACCCTCCCACCGTACCCACCCACCTCGCCTTGAACACTCACCCATACTCTGCTCACCCACCCTACTCTGGGAACTTACCCTTCCTATCCATCCTCTCCTCCTACCAATCGACCCGCCTATCCAAATGCCTAATCACCTTTCTTACTCAACCCAATCCCTCTCCCCAAACAACTCACCCATTCGAACTCCACTCATCCACCAA
Organism: Coenobita brevimanus; assembly: GCF_032717465.1. NCBI lineage: Eukaryota > Metazoa > Arthropoda > Malacostraca > Decapoda > Coenobitidae > Coenobita > Coenobita brevimanus. The sequence goes on along the minus strand of NC_137050.1, from coordinate 48,273,319 downwards.
ACTCATCCCCATCCAAAACTAACTTACCGACCGCTCCCCGACCACCCACCGATCCAGCCACGCACCAATCCAGCTCACCTCGCCCATCCACTCAACTCATGTACCTCTGCAACCCACCCCAAGCCATTCCACGCACCTCACCCCACAATGCACCTCCCCTACACCCATACCAATCATCCTGCCCACCACCCTGGCCATGCGCCGACCACCACACCCACCAGTTCAACCTCATTCACCCCACTACCCAACCAACTGACTCCAACACCCACCCACCCCACACACACAGGCACGCACATAAACACACACACACACACACACACACACACACACACACACACACACACACACACAGTAATATTTCGTTTGCGCTTTCGTATGCGTATGGAAGTGTACCGTAAAGGAATATCACGAGCATACGATAAAGAGATGGGGAGTTGTGTTCACACACACACACACACACACACACACACACACACACACACACACACACACACACTAATATTTCGTTTGCGCTTTCGTATGCGTATGGAAGTGTAGGCTACCATGAAGGAATATCACGAGCATACGATAAAGAGATGGGGAGTTGTGTTCATCTTAGAGTGAGGAAAAGGGAAAACAACTTGTGTGTGGTCAGCGCTATAGGTTGTAATCAAGTGTGTGCTTGATTGCAACCATAGTGAAAAGTATTTTGGAGAATTAGTCTCAGAGATCCTTTGAATATCTGTTGACATGCCATCTCTTATACCATGCTGGAATGGTTCTGCACTCCGATGAGTCGATAGGCAGGTTATGCAAACTTGTCAAAATTTATGATAATGTACGATTTAACTTATAAAAGGCGTCAGCACTTGTAATATTTAATTGCAATATCGTGAGGGATGATCGATGTGTGACGCGAAAGACTGCTGGGCCTTAGGGAAGAAGTGTCTGGTGTATGTGCAAAGTCGGACATTAGGGAAAAAAAAAAACACTTAAATTAAGGTTTATGTAAAGCATACAAAAGGGGGTATAAATCAACATAAATGTCAGAGACTGATTGCATACAACACTGTGATATCCCTATGTAGACAGGAATTGAAACTTCAGAGTATTTAAAGCATGTAGAGACATTCCTTAGGTGTAGGAAGAGCCGAGACAGGCAGATGAAGCCGGCAAGGCGAGGCGGAGGGGTGAGAAAGGAGGGAGGGAGAAGGGGAAAGGTATGGGGAAGGTGAAGGATGTGGACGAGATGTGCAAGTATTGTCCTATATTTCAGCTACGATATGGATTTATTTCCATTAGGATTCCACGATAGGCGAGTGCGAAGCTAACTCAGCAGCAAGGTATAAGAGATGGTAGTCAGCAGAAATTCAAAGGATCTCTGGGGTTAATTCCTCGAAAATTCTGTTCTGTATGGTTGCAAAAAAACACACACATGACTTCAACCTATAACACTAACCCCTCGAGGTGTTTTCTCTTTCTCCCACACTAAGATGCTGAACACAACTCCCCACCTCGAATCGTATGCTCGTTATGTCCCTGTACCTTATACTCCTGTACACACACGAAAGCGCGAAAGAAATATTACTTTGCTGTGTGTGTGTGTGTGTGTGTGTGTGTGTGTGTGTGTGTGTGTGTGTGTGTGTGTGTGTGTGTGTGTGTGTGTGTGTGTGTGTGTGTGTGTGTGTGTGTGTGTGTGTGTGTGTGTGTGTGTGTGTGTGTGTGTGTGTGTGTGTGTGTGCGTGCGTGCGTGCGTGCGTGCGTGCGTGCGTGCGTGCGTGCGTGTGTGTGTGTGTGTGTGTGTGTGTGTGTGTGTGTGTGTGTGTGTGTGTGTGTGTGTGTGTGTGTGTGTGTGTGTGTGTCGGAGTTAGTTGCTTGGGGTGGGCGGGGTTAATGAGGTTGAGTTGGTGGGTGTGGTGGTTTGGTATATTGCCAGGGTGGGTGGACAGGATGGTTGTTAAGGGTAGGGGGGGGTTGGTTGGTGGGGTGTGTGGGGTGGCATGTGGTGGGTTGTAGAGGGAATTGGGTAAATAACAGGATGCGTGGGCTGGGCTGGGTCGGTGTTCGGGGATGGGTCGATAAGTTAGGTTTTGATGGGATGAGTTTGATGGATGAGTGAGGTTCGAATAGGGGAGTAGGATGGGGGGGGGGTGAATCGGGCTGATTAAGACGGGTAGTTGGGGAGGTGGGTTGGTGGTAGGAGTGAGTGGGTAAGATGGGTGGGATCCAAGGATGGGGTGGGTGGGCAGGGTGGGTGAATGTTCAGGGAGAAGCGGGTGGGTACGGTGGGAGGGTTGTGAGGGTGGATGTGATGCATGGTATTGTTGGGTTAGCAGGGTGGGTAGAATTCATGGCTGGGAAGGGTGGGTGACAGGGGTTGGTGGGCCAGATCGACCTCCAGGGTAGCTGAGAAGATTGGTGGCCGGGGTGCTCTGGGTGGGTAGCTGGTTTGGCTGGTTGGGTGGCTGGATGGGTTCAGGGTGGGTAGGTGAGTGGGTGAATGTGTTGAGTAGCATTGTTAGGTAAGTTTCGTGGGTGAGCAGGGTGGATGACCTGAATCGGTGGGGAGGGTGGGTCTCTCAGGTGGCTAGACAGGTTGAGTGGCGGGAGGGAGGTCTGTGGGTTGCGAAGGATGGTCTGATTGAGTAGGTGGATGAGTGGGTCGGTGGATATGTTGTTACGCTGATGACAAGGCAGGAAAGAGACATTTGTGGTCAGTAATCATATGACTTACTTGGATTTTAGTATATCCTTTTCGCGCTGGATAAATATTTGGAAACCAAACTTTACACATTAGGGCCATTCTACTGAAATCTACAAAATCTTCGATAACAATTACTTCCCATGGAACTGAAGATGCTGTCTATGCACATAATAAAACACCTAATAGTAAGATAAATGAAAGTAACATTACATGCGGCAAGACGTGAGAGTGAGCGAAGCTTCAGATCTCCGATCCATCCATCCGCCCAACAAACCAGTGCTGTGGTTGGGTAAGGACGAGGTGGAAGAAAAATAAGTATTAACTCTTACGGGCGAACTCGAGACCAGGGTAAAGAGCTGGCTTGGTCAACAGATGGCATTGTGGTCGCCGGTGTGTCGTCTGTTTGTTTACGCAAGTTGACAGGCGGGATGAGAGGGGGCGTGGCGGTACAGATAAACATGGCTCCAAACGCTGGACATCACTGCGTTGTTTGTATTAAAAAAAAAAAAAAAAAAAAAAAAAAAAAAAAACACGAACTGGTTTCATTTCTTCCCAAAGGACAGAAAGAGGTGCGTAAAACAGATGTGACAAACTATTATGTATAAGCAAATATACCACGGTCAGAAATGTAGGTGCAAATTAGGAAGTCACAACAGCTGAAACTGTGCCCCGGCAGGTACACATAAGACAGAAATGTGTAGGGATTACTATGCTTATTTACACATATGATAAAGGATACGTTGGGCATTGATACTGGACACGTGAACTTGCTGAGGTAATACCGCTACATTCGCAACGTTGTATATTTACCGGCCCTCACATGATGAATATTTATTGACAATATTTACATATTTTCCCATATTATTGATCCTGTGAAAATGACAGTGAAGATATGCACCATCTATTACTAAAGGATATTATACCGATAAAGGGGAATTACTATTACATGCAGGTAGGAACCATGAAACGAAATACAACTCTCTCTCTCTCTCTCTCTCTCTCTCTCTCTGAAACCCCGTAACTTCTTTTTTCATTCAGAGTTTGCTGTAGCCTCCCCTCCATCAATTCTTCTCGTCTCGCAGCCTCACACAGACCCACACGCCCGCTGCTGTTTCATCTCCTTTGTGTTCCTTTGTCCCTGGTCGGCATCCCACACCTGTTCCCGTCCTGTCTACACAGCTGCCCAGCTCTGCCTCGATCACACTCACACACCTGCTGACAGACAAATGGTTTCTACAGGCCTTGTCAGTAAATGTTTCCCTCGCACTCTCTTCCGATCCTCTCCCGAGACTGAAGGACGTATTCTTGTTGGCTCGAGTTTTTGTGACGCCCCTCTCTCAGCTATTTATTTAGCGCATTACACTTTACTACATTCAATTATGCCACTAATGAAGGCTTTGCTATCAATCATTAAAAATATATAATCAAAATATATTAATAGTTTATTCTCGTATATTCACAACCCCTCTGGTATATTAGTCCAATTAACAGCAGACGGTTATATTTAGCAGGGAATGACTCATAGAAGCCCGAAAGAAAGAGTACTGTAACCAATAACCCTCCCACGGTCGGCACAACTCTAATATTCTGTTCCAGTTATGGCCACATAATTTTATTCCCCTGAGAGTGAATCATGGGATCACATAAAAGTTAAAGTGCACTATGCAAAATAAATCGCTTGCTAAGAGATGTTACGAAGGCTCCCATTGCAAAGAAAGAATGTGTCATGAGTGTAATAGCAAGATATAAGTAATGAATGGTAATGTTCTCGGAGTATTATTATTTTTTTTTATCAGGACTTAGCTCTGAATAATGTCTTTGATCTTCAGTATTTAATTTACCTCCAGACTACTATGTTTCTCTCTCTCTCTCTCTCTCTCTGCCCTATATTTATTCCTTTCTATATACACTGCAGTTCCTCCTTTCACTCTTCCACTATCAATCCATTCTTCCCCCCTCCACACATTAAGACAGATTTTATAAACTAGATGGGTCAGGTACAGTCTTCACCAACCCTTTTACTGCCAGAGATTCTTCCTAAGGCCGACCAAGGACTGTCTGTCACTGTCGAGAAAGATTATTAGACGTTATATTTGCAAAGTGGTTTGTCTTCCGATTTCCCTCCCCCCATACGTTCCTCGCTTCCCATATTTCTCGCCCCCCTGTTCCACATCTTTAGTTTCCCACTGTCCTTGTTTCTCGCTCAGTGTTATAAGTCGTTCACCATGAAAGCTAGTGTAATCTAAACAAAAATTTTCACTCACGATGTGGTAATGAGAAGAAAGGTACATCTGATCTTGGAATGGTTAGTATGCCAAACTGCAAGTGCTGTAATCGCAAGTCGCTATAATCCAGTACAGTGTCCAACAGCTAGTACTGAAACGGTTAAGAGTGAGTTCATAGACAAGGACGTGGGCTGTTTTCTGATTCTTCATTAATTTTACCAGATTGTCAAGTGGTTATAGTGTTCGGGAAGTTTTGGTAAGGGTGAACGTTTCGTAGTTATCTCTTTACCTTGTTCTCTACGGTCCTTACTACCAGTTACCTTCAAATTCTCAGCCTCATACACTAGCTTCCTTGATCTCTGTTCATCCTGAAGATCCCCAGCTCTTGCCACAATGTCCCCCGTCATTCAATTTCACTCTAACTGCAAACAGGCAATTTTAATCATTATGTAGGAGACTTCTCGAACTGAAGAGGTAAGATAAAATCTGTGTTATATTCTTGAACCTTAAAAGGATCTCCTTAGCTGTATATAATCTTACTGTAACATGCATTCGATAAAGACGTCATCGTATTAATGTCTTAACAGTCTGCTTTCAAAGTTTTCGCTCTGTGGTAAACTACAGAGTTACTTGTTACAGGTACATTTTTGTTTTTAGTGTCGCTTTTCTTCCAGCGTTACTTATTCCTCCATTTGAAGGTTTTTTGCCTATTGTCCCCTTTTCCAGCATTCTTATTTCCAACATCCCTCAGTCCCCAAGCCTCTTGTTGCCATTTTCCGGCCTTTTATGTTCCATTGAGCATATTTTCAGCGCTACCTATCCCAGCATTCAAAGGTTCTTCGTCTTGTGTTCTCATTCCAGCGGCCTTTCTCTCCCCAGCATAGCCTATATTACTTCCAGTGTGTCAGTGTTATAATTTTCCTGTGTTTCTGTTTCTCGTTCAGTGTTTATCTTTTCAGCGTTACTTATTCTAGCTTTCAAAGGTTCTTCGACCAGTGTTCTCATTCCAGCAGCATTCATCTTTCCAGCATCCCAGACCCCCAAAGTGATCCTGGTTCCATTGTCCCTCCCTTTGTGCTCGCCAACTTGCTCCCGGGCGACAGACAAAGGGAGGCCACTCGATCAAAACAATATTCTGACCTTCGCCCACTGAACGCCGACCTGCTGATGGTATTCTCGTGGTCCTTTAGTAAGTCAGAGGCGATGGATGGACCACCGAGGCGTCGCGTTATAGTTCATCTCTAGGTGTCATGCAGTGGTCGTTTAATGCGTGAGAGCTGTCTTCATCTATCTATCTATCTATCTACTGCCAGACGCCATAATCCCGTAAAGGGTGGCCATTTGACTCTGAGTTATTTGTTTTACGGGGAGGGGCACTAACCCTCCACTAACCCACTTGTTGACACGTAAGGAGCACGTATAGTTTGGTAATATGGTTACCACCCAGGGTCGTAAATGGTTTCTTGGCTTACAGGAAACCATTTGGCTTGTCACTCAATGTAAAGCCACCTGTAAAGGAAAGAAAAGCAATAAGAAGTGACAGGAAAGATGGGAGAAATAGGAAGAGAGGAGGGCAGGCACAGAAAAAGAATGATAGAGGCCAAGGAAGAAGTAGGCAGCACTACGTCAAGTGAGTGGATGATGGTAGCCGCCACCTATCACTTATGTATATATTTTTTTTCTGCAAGTATCGAATGGTGGTCCTTCACTTGATCATAAGTGAAGGATGAACGGTCTTCATTTAACATTGTTTTCCAGTGTTTTGTAATGTATAATACAATAATTTCTAGAGTTTCGCCCACTGAATATCTCTGGTCGGTACCATCTCCGCTGTCGTGTAGTAGGTCAGAGGTGAGAGACAAAACATAGATGCTCGATTGAAATGTATGTAATTTCTGTTAGATGTTCAGTTTTGTGTTGCTGACCGCGAAGCTTAAGTATTTGGCATAATTTAGGCTCTTACGTGTAATTGTACTGATTGTTTTGTTTGCAATATTTACCTGTTTTTAAACAATTGTCTTATTCCATATTAAGTGGCCTAGTATTTATCCTTTAATAAAAAAATGTAAATAAAATAAAAATATATTTTATTGCTACCTACGTTCTTCTCTCGTTCTGTTCACTATCTTTCATGCATGTTGTCTTTATTAATATTCTCCTGCCAATAGTTTCACACCTCACTTGAGAAAATAATTAATTTAGAATTTTTCATTCTGTCTGTCTGTCTCTCTCTCTCTCTGTCTGTTTGTCTGTCTGTCTCTGTCTCTGTCTCTCTATGTCTCTCTCTGTCTGTCTGTCTGTCTGTCTCTCTCTCTCTCTCTCTCTCTCTCTCCTTAATGAAAAACCGTCTGGCATTAGCTGTAACAGAATACTAGATTCGTCTCAACCATGAAGGGTATATAATGCCAACACTCAAGCTAACAACACACACACACACACACACACACACACACACACACACACTAGAAGAATGACACTAGATTACATGTGCATCAGTCCATTATGGAGTTAACTACCAAAACAGACTTTCTCCACTGTGAGGCGGTGATGGCCGGAATGATTACTATTGTTCACGAGACAGCTAAGGCATTCTATTACAGACAACGCAGACGATTTCATTCAAGTGAGAAATAGTACTGGAGGTCTAAGAGTGGCAATATCTATGCAACTTACCCTTTGATGATCTGGACAACTCTAGTACTCTCTTCCAGCTGACTGCGAACTAACTTATTCAGCTGGGAGTGAGTTATAGGAGCTTGAATGTGTTTTTCTTTCCTTAGACTGATCTACTGCAAATTGGGAAAGGGTGCCTGTAGTGAGATCAGTACAGTGAATGTCGTATGCTGTAATGACTGCGTGTGTGTTAAGTGATTTTATATTTCATTGATCGAACACGATACAGACACATGTTACCAGATGAAAGGACGTACTATATATATTTTTTTCATCTGATGGAACTAGTCTACTCTCACAATATGAATACTAAGTCGTGGTTCCCAAAAAATCGATAATTTTTGAGTTTGAGGGAAGACTGACTCCTTGGTTACTGGTCAGACTTATCCTCTAGTCTGACTATATTTGGTCATTAACTAAGCTGAGAGGGAATTTTTGTCAAGTAAAAACAAACAGACTATAGCATCCTTCATCTTTAATTATCCGTCAAGGCTTGATTCGAACCGAAATTCGGAGCAGTCTTACACTTGTTTCATAAAGTATCACGAACGAGGCTCCGATTGTATTTGAAATGATCAGTACAGCTCGTGATGTCCCACAAAGGTTAACACTTGATCATCTGAATATGCGAGTTGTGCTAAGAAAATTGAACCATTCAGTATAATGCATCCTAACCAAAGCAAGTTTACCAACGTGGGGTAGAATCTTGCGGTACTCATTGCTTGTCGTGTGTGATTATCTCGCGCGAAGTGTGCACCGATGCAGTACACTAGAATGCAATGTACAGTATACCAATGCTTTTACTTATTTCTTTCCAGTGTCTTGTCTACAACCACCTCTCATTCCCACCTCACCATTATGTATCTTTCGAGTGGTTCAAGAAGTAATCATCTGTTGGTAAGGATGCAACTTCGATCCCAGGCTTGGGAAAGGAACAGTTTGATAATTAATTAGAATCTTGTTAAAACGTAATTACCGATGTTCCATACGACCCGCTAGATATCGTTAAAATAGGCCACTTAGTACTATTATACCAGTCCTGAATGAGACAGCTTTACCATATATTCGTTATGGAAAATGGGTATTAGTGTTGAAGTGGCGACATGGGAAGGTCTATTGTATGTAGGAAGCCTTCTGGTCCTCAGGAAACTGAACATAATGTCTATGCCCAAAGTCGAATATATAAGAAAAAAATCTCTTTTCCTTAAAATTACGATCCTATCCACCTCCACTCACTTTATCCATCCATCTTTTCCTTTCCAGTTCCGTCTCACGTTCCATCCATCTACTCCATTTACAATGACCCTTCCATTATCATTTTTCACTGAAGCTTTTACTTTCGTTATGTCAGTCTTCATCTTTCTTCATCCATCAACTATTACTCATTGTTCCTCTTTCCGTGTCGTTTCTTCTTATCCATATCCCGTCCCCTCATACCTTTGTCAGTCCTGTACCTACACTGTTTAGTCCCAGCCCATGCTTACCTGTAAGTCTTCATTCACACTTATTGTATTGTCCTTTCCTACTCTCCACCTCCGTTTTTACTCATTCCTTCCTCACTCTACTCCTGTTCGCTTCCCTCCCCAGTCCCATCTCATCCATTGCTGCAGCTGTCCGTCTTCATTCATTCTTAGTATGCTTCGCTTTCCTCTCGTACATCTGATTTTTCTTTCTTCCTTCCTTCATTCGTCTACTCCTATCTTCTTCCATCCCCAGCCTCATCCCTTCATTTCCTGTACCTGCCCATCTTCATTGATGCTTCCTTATATTTTGTCTGTTCCTCCTCTCCATCTACATTTTTCCCTCTTCCTTCCGTCACTCTGCCACTTTCCACTTCCATCCTCATTCCCATCTATCAACACTTTTGCCGCCCCTCGCACTTTGCCCCTAACAGTAAGGACAAGCTGGCGTCCCCCTCGAGGCCATTGCCGGGTGTTGCTGGGTGTTGCTGCCCCTACTCCCGCAACACAACACTGGCAAGCAACTCAATTTGGCCCCGGGACAATGTTCTCGCTACTGCCTGCCATCTCCTCCCTCCCCATGTCGTGAAGATCAAGGTCCCCCCACCCGCCCCTTGCACGAGTTTCTCTCTCTCTCTCTCTCTCTCTCTCTCTCTCACACACACACACACACACACACACACACACACACACACACACAAAGTGGACTTCTTTACTTCCTTCCTATTCCATCCAGCCTCTCTGTCTGTCGGTCTGTCGGTCTGTCTGTCTGTCTCATACACATGCTAATATTTCCTTACTTTCTCCCCATTCCACGGTTTCTGCACACTCATCCGACCCCTTCTATAAACTTCCCCTTCCCCTCTCACCCCCTTCTTATTCCACCTCCTCCTCATCCTACCTACTTACCCACCCGATCCCTTTTTATACCAATCATCCCTACTTTTACATACACCCCTACCCACACTTTCCTCCCTCTTATTCGTTCCCACCTACCCACCTCGTCCACCTCTGTACTCATCACCTCTCATCACTCCTACTTAACTCTATCCACCTCCTGCACCCTCAGTCTCTCTCTCCCACACTTACTAAGTCACCCACCTATCCCTCTGTTCCCCATCCATCACGATCCCTTACTCCCGTTCTTTTCCCACACCCTCACACTTCCTTCTTTCTTCTTCCTTCCCACTCCCTCCGCCTACACCCAGCCGGATTCCTATCGTTTTCGTTTCCTTTGTTCATCCTGTTATTGACCCCCTTACCCTTCCTCACCCTCATTCACCCCCACTCCCCCACCCTCCTTCCTTATTCCCTCTCACCCCCATCACCTCCACTCCCCAGCCCTCCTCTCCTTACCCACATTCACCCCAACTTCCCCACCCTCCCCTCCTTACCCCTCCTCATCCTTATCACCCCCTCTCTCCCACGCTCCCCTCCATACCCCTCCTCATCCTTATTTCCCAGACTCCTCTCCCTCCCCCGCTGTCTTAAGGTCTCTCCTCTCGAGATTACAAGCCAAACGGCCTCTTGGTTTAGCTGGGGAAATCATGGTAGCTTGTGAATTGCTAGGAGCTGTGCTGTTCACGAAGCAGGGTTACAGAGCTAAACAGGAACCAAGTTTAGCTGGGGAAGTAGTAAGGGTTGTGTCTAGTAAGTGGAACAAAGATTTGACATAAACAGGGTCAAAGGTATTGGGATACATGCATATACTCTGTCACGATGCTGTAGCAAATGTTGTTGGGTTCGGTAGCTGGTGGGTGATGAATATTAACTCGGACATATGCGAAATTTGTTTCTATAAAATGAAATCTGCACGGGCCTATGGGTGATGCAAAAAAAAGTCAGTATATCAGAAAAATATCAGTATTGGCTTTAAAGCATGTATTTTTTGGTTTGCTTGAAAACTATTTCCTCTGAGGAAAACAATTTGACCATAGCTGTGGGCAGGACAAAGGAAAACGCAAAAGATAAGATATTTCCCGACCAGTCTCCTTCCTGCCCGAGGATGGGGTCAGATAGTGTTCAGAGAATTAAAACAGTAATAAGGTAACTGGGAAAACTAATCAACAGTTTGCCCATTTAAATGAGTATGAGCAACACTTTCTTTTTCTCACCATTCAGGCCCCTGGAATCCTGATCCCATTTCGCAAACATAATTTTCTACACTCATGAGCTTCACCTTACCCAGCACCTAGAGTCAGTTCAACGATTATCACGTCACCGGAAAAAAACTAGGGCATTAAGCCATTGTCACAAACTCCTCCGTACAAATTCTTCCCACCAACTTTAGTCTCATGTCAGTTTCCAAGCAAACAATCTCCGTACCTAGCTTTTTCACACACTCGTTTATCATATTTTTCCATCGTCGCCTTGGCTTACCATGCCGGCTGGACTCTTCAGACTCAATCAGATACACTCAGACACAACTTTACCACCACCCTATTCACACTCATTCTTTCCATATAACATAACATCTAAGCTCATTCTCTTCAAATCTAGTGTCCACAGACTTCCTTATTCCACATCTTTCACGAATCGCATTATTCTTTATCCTATCCCCTCTCGGCACTCCATATATATACATTCATCAATAACCTCATTTCCACTCTCTTAAACCTCACTTTTAGTTTCCATGTCTCGCTAAAGATTTACACACATGGGTTAATGTAAGCTCTAAAACATCCTGCAAACGTCTCGCAGTCAGCAGAGTCAGATCTCTGTTTCCTATGGAGACCTTAACAGTACCAACCACTTTACATCCCTGAGCTACTCTATTTTTCACTTCATTTGCACTTCTCTGTAACTGCACCCAGGTATTTTAACGCTCACACCAATTCAATTGACATCACATTGCAAGTCAACGTGTCTCTCTCAGCAATCATTAGTTTGCCCTCATCTACATTTATTTTCAACGCACGTTGCACACGGATATCCATAAAATGTACCAGTCTGCAAAGTTCTTGTTCATTATTAACAAGTAACACATCATCTACATATATCAGGTATGAGATACTTCGCTCTTTACCATTCATTATACCTGCGCTGATGAAGTGAAAGCAGGTGTAATGTTTTGCTAGACGTGTGTGTGTGTGTGTGTGTGTGTGTGTGTGTGTGTGTGTGTGTGTGTGTGTGTGTGTGTGTGTGTGTGTGTGTGTGTGTGTGTGTGTGTGTGTGTGTGTGTGTGTGTGTGTGTGTGTGTGTGTGTGTGTGTGTGTGTGTGTGTGTGTGTGTGTGTGTGTGTGTGTGTGTGTGTGTGTGTGTGTGTGTGTGTGTGTGTGTGTGTGTGTGTGTGTGTGTGTGTGTGTGTGTGTGTGTGTGTGTGTGTGTGTGTGTGTGTGTGTGTGTGTGTGTGTGTGTGTGTGTGTGTGTGTGTGTGTGTGTGTGTGTGTGTGTGTGTGTGTGTGTGTGTGTGTGTGTGTGTGTGTGTGTGTGTGTGTGTGTGTGTGTGTGTGTGTGTGTGTGTGTGTGTGTGTGTGTGTGTGTGTGTGTGTGTGTGTGTGTGTGTGTGTGTGTGTGTGTGTGTGTGTGTGTGTGTGTGTGTGTGTGTGTGTGTGTGTGTGTGTGTGTGTGTGTGTGTGTGTGTGTGTGTGTGTGTGTGTGTGTGTGTGTGTGTGTGTGTGTGTGTGTGTGTGTGTGTGTGTGTGTGTGTGTGTGTGTGTGTGTGAACAAAACAAACAATTCTCGATCCGACTTAAGCCAAATCTGGTCACAGGAATGAGGGCCAATGCACAGGGTTGATTATGTTTTTACTGATTTTCTTTTTAGAGCAACTGGTTAAAACTCAAGGTCACATGATACGGTCGACTCAAGCAGTTTTCTTCTATTTAGACAAAATATACTTGATGGGTTTAAGATAATTACAGGATGAAGAGACTAACTTTTAAGAACAATTAGTGAAAGGTCAAGGTCACAGGGCTAGTGAAAATTCAAGATCGTACAGCGAGTCAGCTTTAGCAGTTCTAAGCCGTTTTGTACGATGCGTAGTCGAAGGTTTGAAGGTCAGCCAAGAATATGGTATTTCGATTTTGAGAACAGTCAAATGTCGAGGTCATACTACTAGGTCAAATTTTTAGATCACATGGCAAAGCTCAGTTGAATAACTATGATTCGATTTGAGCCAATCTTGGTGGAAGAGTTGAGGGTCAGGCAAGAATGGAGTAATTCGGCTGTGAGAGTAAATTTTCGTCCCTTAAACAGGGTGAATTGAGCGGTGTTCCACTTTATGAGCACCCACTTGTTATATTACAGATTCCTATAGTGTTTAGTAGTTATATGCAAAAGCATAACGGAGTTCATGAAAGACGAACTTGATCCTCTTGCGTAAGGCTTGTATCTGCTGCATGTGTCTGAAGTTACTTAGAATCAAATAAACAGGTTTGTCTGAAAAATGCAGAACGTCAGGCTGAGATAGATCTGTTTAATTTTATCGATAGTTAAGACTTGAGGCTCTTTTTACTTCTTTTTACCTTGAAGATTATGTCACGATATGGGTCTCCTTTCTTCATCACGGAAATATAAGCGTTCATATATTTAAAAAAAAAAAAAAAAAAAAAAAAAAACAGAACCAGAAACAGAGAGAACACAATCATTTTTATATGGTGCCATCAACATTGCCAGATATTAACAGATACAACAGCAACTGTAAAACAGCTATATTAATACAGCTGTTCAAATAATAGAGTAGATGCTAATGGAAATAATGATGATGATTAGATACAAAAAAAAAAAAAAATGGAAATGGGTGATTATGATGAAAAGATGAACATGCTTAGATTAGGCTAGTCCTAAAAATTTCTTATATAACAGAAGCAGTGCCTTTTTGTGAGGCAGCCGGATATATTAAATTTAAAAAGAAAAGACTGTTGTAAGCGGAAATATTCCTCTGAGGAAAGACAACATTACGTAAGTGTCAGTAGTTACGTAACTAATAGCCCAGCAGTTAGCCAGGTAATTCAAGTCTACTACAGAGTAATTACAGAGAGTAGGTAATTGCTCAAGGGAGTTGACCTGCAGAAAAGAGCTAAGTAATATTAGTGGGAACAAAAACTCATAAATGGACCCAAAGGGACTTCAAGCTGTAACAGACCTAACTGTAAGAACACTGCTAGGCTATCTTAATTTTTCTTTCTTTTAACATGATACTGTTATATAATATGGCTGAGATGATGGTGACACTTCTGATTGTGGTATGGATAACATGACATTACCAACTGTTAAATATTACCACCACACTCCCTTTATATACAGTACGACAACACATGCTTCCAGGGCAGCAGTAGTGTGTGCAGCTATTTAATTAACTTATCTTACTTCTCCGCTTTCACCTGACACTCTAGATAACCTTCATAACGCCTTTCTCAAACACAGCGTTAGTTCTCCCTTGTGGTACTTTTGCGGTGAACATATTTTACTGGTTCTTGTAGAGTTATGTAATTCTCTCTCTCTCTCTCTCTCTCTCTCTCTCTCTCTCTCTCTCTCTCCAGCAAGTGTTCTACAGCAGCTGATACTGACACACCTTCATTTGTTACCACTTTTGCATTATACTTCTTGCACGCTAACCTGGCCTAGATTTTCGTCCTTTTGTAGCTTATTTCACGCAGGTCAGTGGCTTGCACAATATCCTAGTGCAAGTTTATCGTTGCTGCTGGGATATCAAGATGGAGAGATGGCAATTTTAGGCCAAGTCTGAGTAAAAAGAATACATGCCTTTCTGTCCAAAGTCTACCAACGCAAGGTAGGGTTGGTTCTTACTGCCCTGGTGTGGTGGAATTATTTTAGGACGTCGGTGGGTCTTTTAGAAGATGATTTAAATTGCTTTCATGAAATTCAAATCAAAAGTTTTGTGATCATTCAGTCAGCAGTTCACTCTTGTATAATTTGACCAACACTGCTTCTCCATTCAGCTAGCCCTTAAAATTCATCCATTCGCCTGCCTATTTACAATAATATGACTGTCCTCTTACACACACACACACACACACACACACACACACACACACACACACAGACCGTTGTTCTACCTCCTTTCAAATCATCTACACACTCACTGTCCTCTTACACACACACACACACACACACACACACATACACACACACACACACACACACACACATACACACACACACTGTTGTTTTAATTTTACCTCCTTTCAAATCATCTGAGCATAATTTGTCCATCCTTTAGTTTCATTCCGAGGCCCGTATTCTCGTGGCTTGTGAAGGCTCCCTAGCACCTGATCCATGGCGATTTATTTGTGGATAACGTCGTAATATAATTTTATACATTATTTATGGGGGACGAGATGGAGGAATGGAGTGGAGAGGTATATGAGAGAGGGGTGTGTGAGCTGGATGCAGGGCAGTGAAATGGAGGGGGGGACACAGCGACATGGAGGCGATTTGTTTGTGGTCACCCCTTACGGGAGTAAGGCTTCTGGCAATAGATAGATAGATAGATAGATTTATGGAGGTTATAGTGACAGAAGAATCAAATAGAAGATAATGTGTAATAAGCCGCTCAGGAAGAGGTGTTAGGGAGCTTCCTTATATAGGCCCGTCACGACAGGACATCATTCTCACCACCATTTTTTGCCAAGTTCCTCCTGGACACTCCACCATAAAATATTAACGTTCTATGAAGATAAAAACTGTAAAGGAATATGTGCCAGAAGACCTAAAACGACAAGATTACGTCTCCTCAGCTAAGACTCAACATTTCATTCTTCGTCCTCATTCCCAGCACCATTCTCTTTCTCTATTCTTTTTCTGCACTTAACACCAGAGAACGTTATTATCCTATGCAGAGATACATAGGCAAACAAAACATCTAAACCAGCGAGAATACTGTTCCTCATTATCCTCAACATTCCATCCTTCTTCCTCATTTGTAGCACCATCCTCCTTCTACATTCCTCCTGGGCACACTTAACACCAGGTAATATTAATGTGAGATAGGGAACTGATGCCAGACAACCTCCTACTCCTTCAAGAACGCGATCCCCCATCTAAGAGTCTACAATCCATCTTTCATGCTCATTCACAGCACCATTTTCCTCTTACATTCCCCCAGGGCACACTTACCACCAGGTCGTCGTTGATGTACCACTCAAGGGTTGCTGCGGGCTTGGAGTAAGGGGAGGTGCAGTTGGCTGTGACGCGCTCCCCTAGTTGATAGCTCGTCTTGGCACCCTTCAGCACTGGCGCACTTTCAGGTAGGTCTGTGGGACGTATAAGAGAGCAAGCTAAGAGTCTGAGTCACTTCGGAGTGTACAGAAAAATAGAAGAGGGGAGAGAGACAGCAGTAGGAGAAAGTGATGGAAATCAGATGCAGTGGAAAAATATATTATGTACTTGTAGGGAGATTGCTTGAGAAGTGTGTTAAACCTTACATGACGAGAACTTCTTACTTGAATTTGTTCTTGCTGCTTCCAGATTATTTATTTAAATTAAAAAAGGTCTCTCATACCGAAAGAGTTAACGAAGACTATTTCTATCTCCTGTTAATAATAAACTCTCCTGAGCTTCGTAAAGTCGTCTGGAGACAGCAAGAAACAAACACGTGACCCGACTGAAGGAGTTACGTAGGAGAACTCTACAACAAAGACATGAAGGAATGGCTGTAAGAAACCATTCAAACATGGAAAAGGATTTTTCTTTATCCATGAGACTATATTTCAGAAAAAAAAAAAAATGGACACGTTACCAATTTAGACTAGAAGTAAGAAAGTGTTAGAAGATTATACATTTGCACTACGAAATGTAATATAGGGGAATTAATCAATCAATGTGTACTCTGGAAAATGAAGAGCCTCTCATTGCCAAGGGAAAAGAAAAGGTTGTGTTAAATTTTTGTCAGGGAAGGCGATATTGCTTTTCCTTTATTTATTTATTTATTTATTTTTTGCCACTGCGCGACAATTTACCTTCTATCAGAGTAGATTTTGTCTCTGGTGGGGAGAAAATTACCATAATCTTTGAGCTCAACTCCTGTGCCTAAATATATCCAGTTTTACTTCCCTTTCGTTTTTCATATTAATAATTTTTAAATATATTTCTTTCCAGATAAAGTCACAAACAGTCTTAATGATGAAACTGAGCTCTGCACTATTTTTCCAGCTTTTTTTTTTTTTTTTTTTTTTTCCGGAGAGAGAACGTGGCAATAGAGGTTGTTCCCAAAAGTTCTCATAATTAAATATATGATTTTTTCTTTCTTTCCATGATTATCAACAGATGATGTCAGATAAATTTATATTGACAAAAAATAATTCTGCATTATTTTTCGAACTTCATTTTTGAGGAGATAATATAGTTCTGAAAATCATTCACCAACTTTTCCTTATATTAAAAAGGACAATAATGAAAAATAAGCTGTTTTTTTTTTTGGCTAAGTTTCATTTTTCTAATTTAATCTATCTTTTCACCATATTTTTATTTTTCAGATAAATTCCCAGAATAGGGAAAGTAATGACGGGAAAATTAATTCTGCACCATTTTTCCAACCTTTTTTTCCCTGAGAGACACGGCGGCGAAATAAATAGCTCTCAAAGGACGACACGGCATAATTAAAACAGCCTCACTTTGCAAGGAAATTATTCATGGTGAGGTGGGGGCCTAATTCATCTTTTTTTGACGGGCCGGACAGAGAGAGGCGGATTGATGGACAGATGCGTGGTAATGAATGGGCGAGCAGGCACTGTAATGAGTGAAGTGAATAAGCGAGCAAGCAGGTGAATAAGAAAACAAGCAGGTACTGGAATGAAATGAATGGGCAAGCAGGCAGTGAAGTAAATGAATGGTCAAGCAGGCAGTGAAGTAAAATGGTTAAGCAGGTAGTAAAGTAAATGAATGGTCAAGCAGGTAATGAAGTAAATGAATGGGCAAGCAGGCAGTGAAGTAAGTGAATGAGCAAGCAGGCAGTGAAGTAAATGAATAGGCAAGCAGACGGTGGAGTGAAATGAATGGGCAGATGAAGGTTAATGGGTAATGGAGTCAAATGAATGAGCAAACAGACAGAGGAGTGAAATGAATGGGGAAGAGGGGGTTGAGTGAAAAGACTGAATGAATGATCAGGCACTAGAGTGAAATGAATAAGAAACCAGTAAAGTGCAATGAATAAGTGACATGAATCTGATAGAACACTATGGAGATTGGACAAGCTCTGAAAAGGAAAGCAGTGTAGGGGCAAGCAGTGGATGTGTGAGTAAATGCCGAGTTAGAAATGAAGTGAAATGAATAAGCAATCGAAAATGACTGGGCAGCCACCAGATGAAATGAATGAACGTGCATTGGAGTGAAGTAGATGGAATGGCAGAAAATTGTGTAAGAAAAATGAGCAGCCTAAATGAATGATCAAGCGTCTCATGAATGGGCAAGCAATGAATGGGCAAGCGGTAGAGTGAAATGAATGGACAAGCGGTAGAGTGAAATGAATGGACATGCAGTGGACTGAAATGAAAGGTCAAGCAGTAAAATGAAATGAATGGGCAAGGAGTAGAGTGAAATGAATGGGCAAGCAGTAGAGTAAAATAAATGAGCAAGCGGTGAAGTAAAATGAATGGGGATGCAGTGGAGTAAAATGAATGGGCAAGCAGTGGAGTGAAATGAATGGACAAGCGGTAGAGTGAAATGAATGGACAAGCAGTAGAGTGAAATGAATGGACAAGCAGTAGAGTGAAATGAATGGACAAGCAGTAAAATGAAATGAATGGGCAAGGAGTACGGTGAAATGAATGGGCAAGCAGTAGAGTGAAATAAATGGGCAAGCAGTGGAGTGAAATGACTGGACAAGCGGTAGAGTGAAATGAATGGACAAGCGGTAGAGTGAAATGAATGGGCAAGCAGTAGAGTGAAATGAATGGACAAGCAGTAAAATGAAATGAATGGGCAAGGAGTACAGTGAAATGAATGGGCAAGCAGTGGAGTGAAATAAATGGGCAAGCAGTGGAGTTAAATAAATGGGCAAGGAGTAAAGTTTAATGAATGGCGGTAAAGTGAAATGAATAGTCAAGCAGTGAAGTAACATGAATGAAAAAACAGTAAAGTGGTACGAATGAAATAGCCCTGATGTGAAATGAATGGACAAGTAATGGAGTGAAATGAATGGACAAGCATTAGAGTGGAATTTACAAGAGACCAAAAATGAATGATCAAACATATAAGAGCAGCCAAAAATGAATAGGTAAAGGAGAATGAATGAGCTACGAGAAATGAATTAGCTGTCAAAACGAATGAAAATGATAATGAACTAAAGTGAATAGACTAACTTTGGTGCAAATTCAGGAAAAAGATGATGAGCAAAGAAACCCATTTTCTTTTTTTCATCTATCCATCATTCTGTTTTCCGTCTCTATTTTCTGTCATTAAAAATACTCATTCATTACGATGACACATTTCTTTTTTCTTGCTGAGGCCAGGAGATCTTATTAATTTTTAAGAAGGATCACCAGAGTCCATAAGGTGTGTGTTTAGACGGTAGGGACATGTGAAAACGATGAGGGTAAATACAGTAGTGATAAGTGTGTATCTGATCACACTTATCACCAGGGTATGCTTCTTTTCCCGTGATTCTCCATTGCACATGCTTCTTCATCCTCTATTGCCCCCTTCAAGTGATTAGCGGATCAGAACTAGGCTACCCAGACCTTGCATTTTAAACGAGTGACCATTTCCTCTTCCCTGAGTGGCATTACGTGAAAAATAAACCCACTCCGTCCATCCGAATTATACCCTTATGCCTCACGTCTGATCTTAGCGCTTGAACTCATTAGACCAGTATCTAGCTGTAGGTTATAGAGTTATCAAGCTGGTGTTAAATCTGTTTATTATTCTAGTTTCTTCTCCCATTAGACGTCAAAGTACTAACCCTTCACCTATTGTTATCAGCACCATCACTTTTCCCTCGACAAACACGGCTCTACACTTTGACTCGCTCTTTCCCCTCTTCCCATATTCCATTCCTTCTTCTTTCTCCATGCGTAGTTCTCTGCCTCCCTCTTCTCCATTAACCATTCTTTTCCTTCCTCCCTACGTTCTGTATTCATGCCCTTTCCACTTCTGTGAATCTCTCTCTCTCTCTACACGTACCTACCTACCTACCCACCCACCTACCTACCTACCTATATTCTCTCAAACAGCGTAGACTCAGAGGCCAGCTCAAAGAGTGCTTCAAAAATACACAAAGGTTTCAGCGTTTTAGAAGTAAACAAATTATTCAAACTTAACACGGAGATATAGACACGAAATAATATAAATTCATAGCAGCATGGTCTTTCTGATGCATTTAGTATTATTATTATTATTATTATTATTATTATTATTATCATTATTATTATTATTATTATTATCCTGTTCATGCTGCCCTTATTGTTAGTCGAGTTTTCTTGCTTGGTTTCTTTCTTTTGGTCTTTCTTGTTTAACTGTGGCAGGCACTTCTACCCTTTAGAATTAACCGATTCCGACCAAACTTGGACACAATGACTAGCCTATGACCTAGTTGTGTCCGCAAGGTTTTGGTTGCTAGGCAACTACTAGTTGCCTGGCAACGGCCGAAAAACCTCCTTTTTTCGTACTTTTCACGTTTTGAGTTGTATAAGCATTACTAATGGGTGTGGAAAGCACTGTCTTTTTTGCGCATAATCGTGAGGTCATTCTCTATCGGAAGTGTGCCATCCACTTTCCTCTTCTCTAGTTTTCGAGTGGCCACCCTACGAGGATTGGCCTCAGCATCCCTAGCAACCAGTACCGGTTTTCAAAATTGTCCCCCTAGTTCTCCAGCGACTCAATGGAACTGAATGAAAGTTTGCATGCTTATAGATATTGACTAGCACTACAACTTTCTATTGAACACCTATGTGCTGCATTTGCCAGGTCAGGGGTCAAAGGTCATCAAATGCAAAAACGGTGAAAATAGCTAAAATCAAGCCTATGCTCGCGCGAAATGCTAAAGCTTCGAAGATTATTAAGCCAGGGCTATGATTCTTAGGTGGAATGATGCAATGAAATACCTCCATACTCATGAGTGTGATGTTGCTCTTCGGTACCGCCATACAGGAGTGACTTTTCATACCAAAACTCATTTCCGGTCGGTGACAAAGCTTGGTTCGCTTAGAGCTGATCTTCGTCGCCCGCTGGCTTGTTATTATACTTCTTATATCGAAAATATAGACAGATCTGTCATTTCAAAGCTCTAGACACATTGCAAATATCCACAGTGAATGATATTTTCATGTTAACTATTAGTAATATTCACAGTGAGCCATATTATTAGTCAGAAAATATTGTTATTGCATTTTAGTACAATATATATATTTACAAGCATGCAATGAAATATTTGTGCATATTGGGTTTTGCGTACCCTTATATATGGATGCGTGTGTGTGTGTGTGTGTGTGTGTGTGTGTGTGTGTGTGTGTGTGTGTGTGTGTGTGTGTGTGTGTGTGTGTGTGTGTGTGTGTGTGTGTGTGTGTGTGTAAATACGCTGAAAAAAGGTAATGGCCTTATAACATTTGTCTCCACAACCCATATCCTTGACGGCTCCTGTGCCAGCCCCTCTGTTTTCCTGTAGGTACAGTAAGAATGCCTATACTCAGTTTTTTTTTTATCGAGGCGAAGATGCACTTGACGGATTGGTGATGATTGGCTGAATGCAACGTTACTTCATAATCTCTCTATTATTATTTGACAACATATACCTGATGGAAAAATTTGGGTTAGTAAATGTTATTCGGACATGTTGCATTCAGCCAATCGTCACCAACCCATCAAGTGCATCTTCGCCTCAATAAAAAAAAAAACTGAGTAGAGTGTACAAGAACCAACACAGCGCACAGCAGTGGAATTCATCTACGCGTGGACCAGTCACGATGAATAAAAAAATAAGGAAAAGTAGTGTTGTCAAATGCTTTCAAACAGGAATTTATGTTCTGAACGCACTGCTTCTTATAATATTACATTTCGCCAGAGGTAGAGACTCCACTGCTGTGCTATCTTTTATTTTTCGTCTGCTTCTGCGATAGGTAGTCTTTCTCCAATAATAATAAGATCTGATAGCATTGTATGGACCCTGAATATCAGGGTGATGTGTGTATCAGTGAAACAATATGTGACTCTCTCTCTCTCTCTCTCTCTCCCTCTCTCTCTCTCTCTCTCTCTCTCTCTCTCTCTCTCTCTCTCTCTCTCTCTCTCTCTCAGTGCCCTACCATGAACCATTACTGATCCATAAAAAAGGCCCAGCCAAGTTCCTTGTTGTTTCCCCTTCTCGCTCCACCGCCTCCCTCCCTCGGTTCATCCACACGCATTCACATACACAAAGGAATTAACACACACACACACACACACACACACACACACACACACACACACACACACACTGCGTTAACCCTTCAATTCACTTTAAAAATTCATACAAGCGTACATCCACATAAATGTAAACACAAAAGCAACGTAACAAGTATTCATATATTTTGCAGGGAATGCCCAAACACAGAGGCACACGGGCTGCCAGATATTACACACAAACAATACCCTTCATGTATACAACCACGCACGTACACACAGCCAAATGCACACTATGTTATGACCGTTATGATCCCTCCCCCCCCACAAACACACACAGTCGCCGTCTCTGTCTCTGTCTGTCTGTCACACACATACAAACACACATACACATACACACACACACACACACACACACACACACACACACACACACACACATTTAAAAGCCCCTACATGCACGTGCATATTCCAGTACACACACACACACACACACACACACACACACACACACACACACGTTTAAAAGCCCGCACATGCACGTACATATTACAGTATGGCAGTATTTACACAGACACACACACACACACACACACACACACACACACACACACACACACACACACACACACAAAACATTGAACCAGGCGGCGAGCGACACTGATTTTAGTATTAAAGGAACACGGGCCATTGGGGTGAATGTTTGCAACTTATTGTGTGTTGATGAAACGCTCCGGCTGTCACACTCATCTGTCTGCCTATCTATTTATATCTATCTGTCGGTCTGCGTGTATCTATTAATCTATCTATCTGTCTATCTACATGTATGTTTCTCTGTCTCAATATCTGTCTGCCTGTCTATTGTCCCTGTTCACACTGATGGCTGCAGGTCCAAAAAAAAGGATGAAGAGCAAGCAGAAATTTCTCCTTCTGTCTATTGCCTAGCGTCTTACCCTGTGAGGGGCGACATGGATGAAAGGATCCCACTGTCCTTTTGTTCCTACGATTCCTCCCTTTGCGACAAACCTTCATCCCCTCTTTGTTCATTCACTCAGTCTTGGTCTTCAGTTGTTTTCACCCTCTTCACTATCATACATCTTTGTTTCTTGACTCCTTTACCACGTTGACGCTCTCCTGTGTTCACTCCTGCTGCTTCAAGACGACTTTACTCAGTTTTGGACAGGCTCGTGGAACTGAGTCTAATGTAGCCTTTACTATATCCAATATGCGAGTTATTTCCTAAGCCATATGAAACAGTCTGGATGTCGGGAGATTAAAATATGACATGACATCACTGTACTGCATAAGGTAATTTTCACTCTCCATCCACTCCATATATCCTCAGATTCTGTTAGTATTACACCCTATCATTCCTATATCCGATATCTAATCTTTATTCATCACATAATCCTTCATCCCTGAGTCAGATAGGTCAGACTGCTGGTTTAAGAGAAATGGCATCTGATGATAAACAGTACATACTACGATATCCACATAGAAGAAATATTAATATCATAATCTAGGTCAGAGAAATACAGTACTGAAGCAAAGGAATATGCATTATTAAATATCGTATGACCAATAACTTAGGTATGCGATAATAAAAAAAAAAATAAGATTATGAAGATTATTGGTTAGTACTTTTTGACTAATGCAGCAAATCAAAGAATATTAACCAAGTTGAGTACACTGCTTCCCGTCCGATCAGCGAAGTTAAGCAACGTTGGGTCTGGTTAGTACTTGGATGGGTGACTGCCTGGGAACACCAGATGCTGTTGGCATAACGTTCTCCCTACGTGTCAAGTGGGGTTGGTGGAGGATTAGTGCCCCTCCCTGTAAAACAATTAACTCTAAGCCCTTGCCACCCCGTTTGGGATACATGGCGTCTGGCAATGAATGAATGAATGATTTAAGTCTTTATAGTACTACTACTACCACTACTACTACTACTACTGTTTTTTATATTATTATTATTATTATCATCATTATTATTATTATTATTATTATTATCATTGTCCATCTCCTCACGATAATCTCAACATTTGGGAAACCTCTGGCAGTGACGGTGTTGGAACCAATCCTTAATACACTTCCCCATCACAAAAGGACTCTTCCAGGGTAGCTACATTAAATGGTAAGGTGGCAGCAAGAAAATTAAGTATCGTAGTGACGTAGCTGGGAATCTGTATGTTATTTTTACGTGGTGTTGGTGGTGTAGATAAAACAGGATTAGGGCCGGCATTCTCATTAAGGAAACTCCCTAACACCTTCTAATTGATTTATTTGTCTTTTATACCTTAATGTTCTCCTCTGTGATCCATAAATCCTTCCAATATCGCCATATTCTGCATAAAAAACGTACAAATGGATACCAACCAGCCACATCCAAAAATAAATAGTAAAGGAGGAGGTGTTAGGACCCTCCTGACCTGACAAGAATTATAGCTCAACGGGGCTTTCTGACACCCCTTCCAGAACGAAAAACTGTACATATAATACTTCCTGTATTTTCTTAGACTATAATTACGTAGTTCATATAAATCGATATAGTATAAAGCAAATAAAACACAGTAGAATATTCCCCACTCAAAAGCAAAAGTAAACCAACAAGAAAAACGTCTTAGAAAGCATCGTTAGTTGACGAAAGTACACATGAAGGTTCAGAGTTGACAAAGAAATGGTGTACCTAAAGCAAATTAATAGAGTCATTTTATAATATCTCCTTACACTATTTCGATCATGTCAAAAAAAGGACGTGAGAGAATTGCCACGTTCGGTGTCACTTTTATAATGTATTTAGTCTAACTTGGCCTAGATTTTCGTTCTTTTGCAGCTTATTACACGTAGCTCAGTGACAAAATGAGACCTTACCATGGCTCTACATCCTTTCCATAGCACCTCTTTGTGACTAGCTTCATATTCTAACCATAATCTATTGCTATAACATTGTATTTATCGTGGAGAGAGGGCAGCTTAAAGATGAGAGAGAGAGAGAGAGAGAGAGAGAGAGAGACACACACACACACACACACACACACACACACACACACACACACACACATATGACAATGATGTCTTGATATTTAGGCGAATGATTTCTTTCACATTATATGAGACCTTCAGTAGTGAGAGAAGTATAGACAGATGCCAATGATCTCCCTCCCTGAGAAATATCATCTTTAAGGATATAACCACCTGACATACGAAGCTACCCTACCAGTGTACCATAAGGGGAGATTGTAATGGGTAGAAATAGCAAGTAGTGAAGGGATGTTCTGTTTCCACTGAACTCCTGTAGGGTTAAGGTAATACAGGCCGCAAATTGGGACAAAAAAAAAAAAGAAAGAGTGTGTGTGTGTGTGTGTGTGTGTGTGTGTGTGTGTGTGTGTGTGTGTGTGTGTGTGTGTGTGTGTGTGTGTGTGTGTGTGTGTGTGTGTGTGTGTGTGTGTGTGTGTGTGTGTGTGTGTGTGTGTGTGTGTGTGTGTGTGTGTGTGTGTGTGAGAGAGAGAGAGAGAGAGAGAGAGAGAGAGAGAGAGAGAGAGAGAAAGAGAGAGAGAGAGAGAGAGAGAGAGAGAGAGAGAGAGAGAGAGAGAGAGAGAGAGAAAGAGAGAGAGAGAGAGAGAAAGAGAGAGAGAGAGAGAGAGAGAGTTTAAAGAGCAACCACCGAGGCCCCCCAGAATCCCCTTGTTAACAGACACAAATATTTACTGATGCATAAAGCGCATCCAATCAATACAACTTTCCTTTGTTCTCTCTCTCTCTCTCTCTCTCTCTCTCAATTTTCTTGTTCCTCGTAAATTTAACTCGACCAATCTAATTCTCAGTCACACCAATTTTTCTACAAAACCATACACATATGCACTCAATAGCTCTCTCTCTCTCTCTTTCTCTCTCTCTCTCTCTCTCTCTCTCTCTCTCTCTCTCTCTCTCTCTCTCTCGATATTTCATTGTTTCACGTAAATTTCACATGACCATTTTTCACACAGTCACGTACGTTTCCTATCAAAGCCTTCCACACTAACACTCTCTCCCTCTCCCCCTCTCTCTCTCTCTCTCTCTCTCTCTCTCTCTCTGGCTCATTTTTTTCACCCCTGCTCTCATTTGTAATTTGAATCTGTTTGAAATTGTCCACACGCACTCCAATAATGAAATTTACGTATTGTAGCAAATGCTTTTTCACACGTCCCATCCCTTACACACACACACACACACACACACACACACACACACACAGAGAGCGAGAGAGAGAGAGAGAGAGAGAGAGAGAGAGAGAGAGAGAGAGAGAGAGAGAGAGAGAGAGAGAGAGAGAGAGAGAACCTTTAAAGAAACTAGAACATAAACCGGTCTCAGGCTACGCTCCGGACCAGTTCCTGAATTGATGAACCTCCTCTTTGGACCTTTTTTCCACCAAACATCTTATTTTCCCCCAAAGGTCTTTTTTCCCTCTCGACCTCTTTTTCCATTCACGGACCTAGTTTTTTTCTTGGATCTATTATCTCCATGGACCTAATATCTCCATGGACTTACTTTCCCTCATGGACTCTTTCAATGGGGAATACAAGTTTTGCATGTGGACCCACTTTCTCGCCTCCCATAGACCTGTTTTTATCCACTGATGCTATGTTCCTACTTGGTCCTACTTCCACACGAACATATTCCCCAAGAAATTGCTTTCCAAAAAGGACCTATTCTTCCATGGATCTCTTCACAACACGCACCTTATCAGCATGCTTGTACTTTTCCATTTTCCAGTCATCGTTCTACCCACATGGATACCCACCCGCCCACCTTCCTTGTCCGCTCACCCACCAATCCGACCCACACACCCCACACACACTGCCTGCCAACCCATCCACCTCAATTATCCTCCCCACCCACATAGATTACTTCCTTCACTCACGCAATCAAGCCACCTCATTCTCAACCCACCCACACCACCGCGCCCACACATTCATCCACACCACCCATGCAACAAGTCCACCCATCCCACCCATTCACTTACCCACTTTGCTCACTCACCCGCCCATCTTGCCCATGCACACAACTCACCCACCCTGCTCACCCTCCCCACCTCACCCCGCCTGCCCACCCACCCATCCACTCCACCCAGCCACCCTGTATCACCCACCCTGTCCACCAACAGAAATGGAGGTGGGCAGGCCATATAGCAAGAATAAGGGATAACCGATGGAGTAAGAGGCTGACGGACTGGACACCAAGAGAATGTAAGCGTAGCAGAAAAAGGCCAGACAGGAGATGGAGATATGAGATAGAGAAATTTGCAGAGAAAACGTGGCAAAGATTGGCTCAGTCAAGGAATTCGTGGAAAAGGCTGGGGGAGGCCTTTGTTCAGCAGTGGACTAGTTATGGCTGATGATGATGATGATGATGATGATACAGAAGCACAAGCACAAGAAAAAAAACTCCCAGCTGACACCTAATAACAGTACTGTTTTTACAAATATCACTTAATATTAAATAAAAAGACAAATTTATTTCACAACATTTGAATACAAACTAATTTTCCAGAGCTCTCACACTCACGCACGGACGCACACTCGAACCCATATACGAAGGATTTTTCAGGATTATAATCATTATTAGATTTTTAGTAATTTTTTTTACCGGTATAGTGAGTGACAATTCAATATGCATATTTTTTCAGTGGAAGTTCTGGAGTGTGAGGACAGGCTTCGATAGTATTCCACTCGCTTCACATATTGGTACTTATGCTATCTATCCATCTGTCTATTTATGCATGTTATAAATGAATACTTACAAGTGTGTATTTATGAACTATTGGCATTCAAGTATGTATTATCACATCATCAAGAAAGCTGTATTAAAAGAGTTCATTTTACCATCTCAAATCAGAGCTAAATATCAATGAAGGTAAACTTCATGGACGACAAATAGCAGACGACTTACTGAAGAAATAAAGGATCGAACTTGACTATCATAACATAGATATATATAAAGAAGGAAAGGTACTCATGCCTTGAAGTATATTTGAAGTCTTCTTTAAGAAGAAATTTAACATATCAATATTCGCACCTAACTGATTAAGAGCCTAGCCTTGGCTTTAACTCTTCTTGAACTCTAGCACCCTAGGAAAACAAGAACCACGCCTTGTCACTCACCGGTGGGAGTTACAGCGGGAGCGAGAAGCAAAATTAACAAGCGATCGTTAGTAAGCAGAAAAATCGCAACCCCATGACACCCAAAGTCGCACTGGAACAGACAAGAGACTGGCAAGGGACCAGGTGAGTGTGGGAACGAGAAAGAAGTGATGACTGATGTTGCTAAGCGCCACTATCCTTCCACGACGCATGTGCATTACTGCTGTTCCGAATTATGATTTGAAACACTGAAACATTTAATTGGTATGGCTACTCAATGTATCCCCTCACAAAAAAGTATCGGCATTCTTACAGCCCGTATCATTCTGAAACATGGATGAAGCATTGTGATATATGGGGCATCCCGTAATTATAAGTGCAAATATTATCTTTGGTAATTATTAGAACCCAGAATTGCAAAAAGATTCACTTACTGGGTGGTATATGTTTTAAGGCGCCACATTTATAGACTCATGTGTGTCTGTGGAAGTTGATTATTTTCACAACCATCGTACCCAAAGGGGCCGATTTTGGGGAGTGTGTATAGCCAGAGTTACAGAATTTATGTGGAGAGATAGGAGAATGACAGACTGACTAGGAGGGCGTGTGTTTGAGGTGTAGGGGGAGGAGGGGAGAGGGAGGCAGAGGATGGGGTGGAAGGATGGAGTTTAAAACTATACTCGTATGAATGAGAAGGGCTTTAGTTGGACAAAGGACAATCTGATGATGTAGGACAGGGTGAAATGGAGACAATTTTTTTTTCTTTTTTCGTGGCCATCCCTGTTCTGGGTTAAAGCGTTTGGTTATACACAGACAGACTGACTGACAGACAGATAGACAGACAGGCAGACAGATAGAAAAAACACTATCGTTCTTAATCCCTTCACTACCATGGCGCATTTTTTAACTATGTTCTAATCTCCTGTTGAATTTCACAAGCTCTGAAGAGATATATCCCAGGGGAAAGGTTAGATACATCGTTCCTTTGGCCCTTCACTACAAGAGATATACAATTTGAATATAATCGACTCAGGGTGGACTGATTAAAATGAAAGAGAAGCGATATCAGCCTTAAATGCTTACAAAGACGGTTAACCCAAACTAAAACCCTGATTCCAATTAAAACAAGTAGATAAGAACTAGATTAATGAGAGCCCAGTAGTACCGTACTATGGGACTTGACTAAAGTTTTTTGGGGTGAAGCTTTTCGCGTTCGGAAAATCTTAGTTCATTCACTCATTCACCAATTTCTCTCTCTCTCCCTCCCTCCCTCCCTCCCTCCCTCTCTCTCTCTCTCTCTATCTCTCTCTCTCCTACCCACACCCACACCCTCCCACCCACCCACCCACCCACCCACACACACACACACACACACACACACACACACACACACACAAACCTTATTCACCCTGGCAAGCTAATGGAATCACAAGTAAACTCATTTCTTTTCGTTCGATTGCTGAAGAACCCACTGCAAGAACTAATTCATAATGCATTTTTCCCAGACTCATTCAGTCCATTGCTGTTGTAATCTTCACCACTCACAGCTTGCCACCTTAACTGCTTCCTGTGACTCTAACGACCGTAGTAACGACCCCCAGGCAGTTTATGAAAGTTAATCAGGCGCTGACTAATTCCTGCTAATTAAGAAAGCACATTACGAGGCCGAGAGCGGAGGTAATTTAGGGTAATGAAACAGGTGTAACTGCCTGTCAGTCTGAGGCCCACTACCACAGATTCAATTCATCAAAGGCAATGATTAATTTCAGGTCATCTTTTCCCTCTCCAACTTTGACCATATTTGAAGGTGGAGTAGTTACCATCACAGAGGTGACTGCTTCGTCGGGATGGAAGCGTTTCAGCTCCTTAGTAAGTATTGAAGCGGTGGGTAAAAAAGAAATAGTTTATAGATCTATCTGTATATATACTTCCAGACAATCTTGCAAGGGGTGGCCACAAACCAAGAGCCTCCACGTCGCCCTGTCCTCTGTCATTTGGCTGTCCTCCCTTCAACTTACACTCTGTTCTCTTACATATCTCGTCACTTCATTCCTGCATATCATCCTTGGTCTCCTCTTCCTCTTCTCCCCCTTCACCTCACATACAATCTTCTAGTCAGTTTCTCATTCTCCATCCTCTCCACATGACCAAACCATCTCAAAATACTTCACTCACCGGTAACACATTCAATCGCAAACACATCAACACCTCAATGCTCCTTTAATTCCCCATTTGTCTTTCTGTCTCTCCATGTAACTCCACAGGCTCCTCTCAGACAACTCATTTCAGCTGCTCTCACTCTTGACGTGTGTCCTTCCAACAGGGTCCAAGATGCACTTCCGTATTACAGTGGGAATCCCCATACTCTCAAGCAGTGACTTATTATTTTTTTTTTCCATACTCACTTCACTATAGATCGAAACATAAAGTGAATAAAGAGAATGAACTAAATGCACAAATCCTAGAAAGTTCTTCCTTCGCAGAGTATTAAACAGAAAAGATCTGCAGTAAGGCCTCTTCATCTCGGGAAGTCTCAATACACCGCGTTTCAAAGAACTGAGATATTGGAAAGGACGAAAAATAGACTGAGGAAGATTCATTCAGAGTTGGAGTTGTAAATGGAAGACAAAGAACATCGCTTAAATAGTTGACTGACTGACTGACTGACTGACTGACTGACTCTCTCTCTCTTAAACCCCTGAATAAGTAAAGTAAAGTAATGGTGGGGGCAAACGCAATTAGCCGCTTAGCTGCCTTGCTCATCTGTTACATAAGCCTTTGAGCCTGTGGGGGGTTATTCACACAATATTCTGGAATACGAGGCCAGTGCAACATCCAGGTTACCACAGTTACTTCTAGGTGTTACTCTAAGTACTCATTTTACCTACAAACTCACAAAGGGTGGATGGGCAGTTACTTATGATAAATATATTCTTGCTATGAAGAGTTTTAGAGAATGTACAGATCAGCCAGGTATTACTTTAACACTTGTCCAAAGTTATGAAATTCTTCTTCCTTTTCACTTTGCTCCTATGTTCTCTCCACTCTATGTTAAATTCTACTCCCTTGTACTCATAGTTAAGATTCACTAAGCTTCTGTTTACTTCATTATTAGATTCAATCTCCTTGTCAGAGTTCGCATCACTTGGGAATCCGTCTCTAATATGCTCAACAATCTATGCTCCTGTGCTTCCATCCCTCATCCACCACCTCAATACCCAAGTTTCACCTTCTGTTCATATTTCCACAGTGCTCTTCTCTGCTCAAAGGTACTGTATAATTTTCAAATTTCTTGTTCTTGATTAAACTCTGCTCTCCTTCACTTAAGTTTACTCCAGCTCACTTTTTTCCCTATAAAATGCCACTAATATTGTCTCCTATTCCACGAATTACTGTTTCCAGTTCTGCTGTTTTTTCTCTGATTCCACTCCTTTCTATCCCTAATTTCACTGCTTTTCCTAATTTCACTACAGTCTGTTCCTATTTCCTCTGCTTCTTCCCCTACTTACACAACTTTGTTATTAATTTCACTATTCATTTGTCACTAGTTGCAGTATTTTCTGTTCCTAGTTCCACTACTTTCTGTCCCTAACCTCTGCTTTTTATCCCTAATTCCACTACTTTAAATCGTTAATTTCACTTCTTTCTGTTGCAAATTCCTCTGGTTTTTCTCCACAATTCCGCTACTTTCTGTCCCCATCCCCTCTAACTTCTGGCCCTAATTCCACTAATTTCTGCCCCGGATTTCCTTCCATTCTGCTCTCAGCTCACATCCACGACGCTGTACTCCACTTAAGACCACTCTGTTTCCACCCAACTGTGCTCTCATTTCTCCTTCACGTCACTATGTTTCACTCCATTCTTATTCCTTTCCTTCGTGTCCCTGCTTCAATTTCACTCCTCCCTACTCCAGTCTGTTTTAATTCCACTCCTTGCTGTCCTTCCGCTGTTTCCTGTCCACAGTTTCACTCTTTCTTGTTTCTACTTCCACCTCCCGTTTCCCTAATTCTGCTGTTTTCTCTCCCCATCTTCACTTTTCTGTGTAATTAATTCCACTACTACCTCTTCCTAATTCTATTCATCTCGACATCTCCTTCATCTCCTCCCTACAATACTCTTTATTCATTTATCGTTCACCCTCAATGACCCCTTCCTCCCCCAAATCCCACTGCCCTATGTCCTTGTATTCAGTCCTATATCTGATGTCATTACTTCCTCATCCTTCTACTAATCGTCATTCCTCCTCCACCTCCACTTCATCCATCTCTTACCTCATTCCCCCATCACTCCTTCCTAACCCTAAATTTACAACATCCTCTTCCTCATTCCACCCCACTCCGCTTTTCGTTCCACATTCATTCCATTCTGTTCCATTCCATGCTACTCTAATCCACGCTGCCTCCCCCCCACTACTTCATTCTGCTCCCAATCTACTCCTTCAATCCACTATACTCAGTCTTCTCAAATTCTTCCACATCCTGTTCCAAATACCACTCCTGTCTCTTCTCAGATTCTACATCCTTTTCCAAATTCTATTCCTGAATGCTCCTCTAACTCTGCTTCACTGTTCCAAATTTCATTCCTCTCTTCTCCTCTACTTCTTCTCAGCCTGTTCCAAATCACTCCTCTCCGCTCCTCTAATTCTTCTTAATCTGTTCCATATTCAACCCTTGTCTGCTCTTTTTCACCCTGTTCAAAATTCCATTCTTGTCTGCTCCTCCACTTCTTCTTCACCCTGTTCCTAATTCCACTTCAGTCTGCTCTCTAACTCCTCTCTATCCTGTTCCATATTCACTCCTCTTTGCTCTTCTTCACCCTGTTCCAAATTCCACCCCTCTCAGCTCCCACCACACCCTCAATCCAGCGATCATCCACCCACCTATGACCGTCATGTTGCCTTCGCCGATCTTGGTGTGGAAGAGAGGCGCCTCAGTGATCACCTCGCAGCGGTAGGTGCCCGAGGTGACCAGCTCCACGTCACGCAGTATCACCGACACCGCGTTGCTCCCCTTCAGCTGTGGGGCAGGAAAAGGAGAGTGGGTTAGATGTACATTTACTGACTGTATAAGCATTTAAGGCAGATAATAAATTAATACTAGGATCTTATGTTTAAACAGGAAATCGTGAAGTGGGATGCACACCCCAAATATCTATGATGCATTTTGAAGTAAGTCTATCTATCTATCTATTGCCAGACGCGATGTATTTTGCCTTCCTAAATGGTTGCTGACTGCGTTCTTTAATATGGGAAAATTTACCACAGGAGTTACAAAAATGCATTCCACTTTGCGATTTAAGGTTTAAGCATAAGACCTTCCGTCAAAATTTTCCCCTAGAACAAGACACTGCGTTACTCCCTTCAAGTGCTGGTTGGGAAAAAAAAGAAGTGGTTCAGATATACACTTATCAACCGTATCGAGTTTAAGGCAGACAATTAATGCTGTCAGTTTTTCCACAGGACACCACACTACGTTGCTATCCTTTATTGTGTGGAGGAAATAAGGTAGGAAGGGGTTAGATTCATGCCTATCGACCCTTTTAGCCCAAGTACTCAATCTCCAGTTTCCTTCTTCCAGCAACTCGATGTTAATATCCAGCTTAGGAAGAGAAATCAGACTCTGAATCGGCGGATGGAGACTTCTGATCCCCCTCACAGCACTTGGTTTCACCCAAAATAACAGGATCATTGGAAGACAGCAAGAATTAAAAAAAAAAATCAATTGATGAAAGGGATTAAGGGAGACAGTTAATATACTCCAAGTCCCAACCTTCCCCTAGAAGACCACCACAACTGCCGGTGTTATATCCAGGTTCCTAATTGCAGTGCTGGGTGAACAGGGACAAGTTATAAATATTCACTAGTTTACGGACTCGCACAGAGATTAGATCAGACCACTTGCAGATTTCCAGACCATTTAACCAAGTAAGATGAATCTTTTTTTTATTATTCTTATTTCGACCACATAACGTTTGCTCAGCTCAAGAACGACTTTAGTCTCTCTCTCTCTCTCTCTCTCTCTCTCTCTCTCAGTACCTCCTTCACTATTAGTATGCTCCCTCAAATTATATAAAATCGCCCGTTAGCAGGATGCAGAGCCTAGTGTAAGCCGTCACTGTATTTTGGGGATTCAGAGCAATTTTTATTTATGGATATTTGCTTGTAGTTGACACACTCGAAGAAATAAGGACAGAAAACTTGCATTCTAAAGCTTCATTGTCAGAGAACGTCGCTCTTATTTATTACTGCTCCATGAAACACATTAATTCAGTGCAGCAGGAAGTTTTAGAAGTGGAAGAAATAGATATAGCCCTTTTTAATTCATTCATTACTTCTAAAGAGGTCCTTTCTAATCTGAATGTAGCTGTCTTAAAGTAGTACAAATAAACTAAGAAAATAAATCATTGTACTAAAGACTAAAGCCAGTTTAGAGTTCGTCTTCCAGTGCGTTCACCATTTCCACATGTGTGCCACCAGGATTAAATCGTTGGTATGGAAACAAAAAATGGACCTGCCTTCCCCCAGTGGTCCGTCAGTAATATCTCTCTATTACGTTTTCACACCAAGATGCACTTTTTCCTTGACTCCCCCTCTCACCTGCATCCTCGCTGGTAATGGACACTTCCTAGCACCTCTGTTATAGTTGTTAAATTTACAATGTATCCATCAATATTCTCCTTTATGCTGCTTATACATTTTTAACATACTTATGATTGGAACAACTCTCAATATATCTAAATCTGTTATCTGTCTGTCTAAAGTACTTATAAACCTTCTAGTGCTTCTGTTATACGGCGGTTCATAAATCTGTCATACATCTCTTTAATTCCCCTTTATTCTGCCTAGATATATGAAACATTCTCATGGTCGTGACAAATCTAGTTTATATATCTAATTCTATCTATCTACCTCATTTAATCTTTCTATTTTTTTCCGGGTGACGCATTACGATTTTACTCTGGCTCAAGTTAGTCATAGGACCCCAAGCGTTCATAGAATTAACGCTACCGTCTCATGATCAGGAAAACTTACATCTTCTACATCAACTGACACCAGACGAATTTTTTCCAGCTGAAACTGATTGTCGATATTTAACAGTGATAATACCGACAAAGTCCGTGGAGTAAAATACAGGATGATGTTTCAGTAACCATGACGCTCAAACATTTTATTTTAGAGTATTCCTTCTTCCTACAGACAATCAGGAATGACATCTGGCACTGAGAGGCAAGGCGTAACGAAGGCAACATCTTACCTGTCAAGTTAGAAGTCTCTCCTAAGTTAAACATTTTGGTCTCGAAGTAGCAAAGTAAACTATAAATGACACTACCAGAGCAAAGGGGTTAATGTGTAATAGACAAAACTACTACCTGGAGAGGAAGGGTTAAAAAAAAAATCTCTCAATCCAACGAGCATACAGCTACCTTTACAATCAAACGAGCATACAGCTACCTTTACAGTCCCAATAGCACGTTCACCTTATCTTGGAGAATATTTTCGCCCTTTGCAGTTTATATTAAGTAGTTCAGTGGTGGAATAACAAGGCGACGGCTCTACATCCCTGACGATATATTTCCTCATGACAAACAAGCTTCGTATTAACAGCTCAGCATTTAAGATAGAAAGATGGTAGTTTTAGACCTAGACTTCTTCGTGACATACACTTTATTCTTGTGCTAATCTCCTGTTATTTTCCAGCCTCCAAGTAGAAAAGATGGACATATTAGGCCAAGCTGAAGTTGATAGAATACAGCCACGAAAAGATGTGTATGAAAAGATAATGTTTTACCTGAGACACACAAAAAGAAAGTTCGAAAATGAAGAAACTATCCGCCAGGTCAAGGGAAACGAATATGGTCAAGTAGAAGAGGTGTGGAAACGATGTAGAGCCGTAGTATTATCTGATTCTGCTACTTACAGAAAATAGGAGTAAAAAAAAAAAACATCTCGGCCAGATTAACGTGAACGGGCTATAGAATGTGTCCTTACCTTATCCAATAAGTGCTGTTCGTTTATTCATCCTTTCCTTTACGACTGATTCCAATACCATTACCCTCGTCCCGATCAGATGCGTAACGTGCACGCGCGCGCGCACACACACACACACACACACACACACACACACACACACACACACACACACACACACACACACACACACACACACACACAAAATAGCATGGATACCCGCACAAGCACACACACAGTCTTAAGCAACTCTCTCTCTCTCTCTCTCTCTCTCTCTCTCTCTCTAAGTTTCACAAGCCTTAACATTACTCCTTTCTCCTCTTTTACTTCTGTTACTCTTGCCATTCCTTTTTCATTCCTAGCTTCTCCTATTACTTCTTTCCTTCGTCAGTTATGCCTCAGTACTCTTGTCTCTTTCTTCCCTCTGACATACCTCTCTTCTCACTGTCCCTTCTATTCTTTTCTCTTCCTTCTCCCACTCCTCTCTTCTCATTATTTCTCCTATTCTCTCCTCCCTCTCCCACTTCCCTCGTCTCCCTCTCACTAATACCTCTGTTATTTTCCCCATTCTTTATCACAACCACATCAATCCCCATTCTCCGTTCTATACTCTCACCAAAAATTCTTATTTTTAACTCACACCTCCATCCGCTTACCTCCAAACCCATTTTATATTTGATATATATTTCCTCCAGGTTCTTAATTACTAAGTCTTTTTCTTTACATACTTCTCCATTCTGTTCTTCACAACTCCATCCTGTCTATTCCTAGTTATAACTTTTCTTCGCTCTTGCCTCCTTTTTCCCTTCATCACTACCTTCTTCAGTCTCTTCTTTACCCTTAAGTTCGTAACTCTTTCAATATCATGGCGTGTTTTTTTCTAATTTATTCTTACTTTCTTACGTCAAGGAATTAATGAAGGTTATTGCTTATCCTTCTTGTCTGCAGTTCTATACACAGGTAAATATAATCACAAGAGGATGGAAAGGATTAAAAAAAAATATCGAAGTGGGTGGATTAATTATCATCTTCGTCCCTCCATTATTTTCATCCTCAGTCTCTTCCTCTCTGTTACCTTCCTTCTCTTCACTATCGCCTCAGTTCCTTTTGCTATCGTCCCATTCACTTTTCAGTGTCACCTTCCTTCTCCTCCTATCTTCTCATTTCCCTTCTCCATCATCCTAGTTCACTTCTTCCCAGTTACCTTCGTCCTTTCCTTATCACTTGCTTTTTTCTTCTTTCCTGGCACGTTTCCTTTCCTTCACAACTACCTGTCTACGTTCCCTTCTTAACTATCAAATAACTACCACGTTCATTCTTTCCTTCATTATCACCACCCTCCACTCCATCACAATCACCTCAATTCTGGTCTTTACTATCACCATCATTCTCTTCTTTATTATCACTTCCACTCTCTTCTTCGTTATCACTTTCGTTCTAGTCATTACTATCACCCTTATCCTCATCTTTATTATCCCCTCCATTCTCTTCTTTACTGTCACTTTCACTCTGTTCTTCACTGTCATCACCGTTCTCTACTATCACCCTCACTCTCTCCTTGATTATCATTTCCATTATCTGGTTCACTATCACCATCACTCTCTTCATCATGTTCATTCTCTGTTTTACCATCACCCTCACTCTCTCCTTCATTATCATTTTCCTTCACTCGTTTACTATCACCATCACTCTTCATTTTCACCTTCATTCTCTTTTACTATCACCCTCGCTCTCCTCACTATCATTATCGTTCTCTTCTTCACTGTCAACATTCCATTCCCTCATTTGTCCTCTAAGGAATCCAATCTCACCTTAGTGATTGAAGGAAATATGATCTTGCAAAGGTTCACACTATTGTTATTGACTTCCCTTACTCTGAATTCGAGACTGGACTGAAAGAGGGCGATGAATAGGCAGGACATCATTAATCTCTTCCTTACGATTATGCAGGCTTCATATTACTCAGAGTACAAACAGGCGATTATAATTACGGTAGGAAGGACTTTGACACTTCGTCTGTTTTCATCTAACAACGAACCCAACCCCTTTCAGCTCCCTTGATGGCCCAGTGCTGTCAGACTGGAGGGTATATTTAACTGGTAACCAAGGAGACTGATTCATATTATTGACTAAGGCTCATCGAATTTCATGGAACCACGACATGGTAATCAAATTGTCAAAGTGGCTCAGTGCTGTCAAATGAAAGTAAACTGACTATAGTGAAGCGGCCAACGAAGACTAGCCTTTATCTAACCCTCCACTTCTCACAGATCCCCTCTAAAACGTATAATACCGCCAACACATAGTAACAATCGGCTAAATAGAAACGGCTTCGTGGTACAAGAGTTGATCATTTACTGGCCACGTACGCGAGTTGGACCAATATTCCTTGTAGTTACGACATTGGAACTTGTGATTAATTGATTCAGGATGGGCAATATCAGTAGTTCCAGTAAAAATGATGCACGCTAGGTAACTTAATATTGCAAATAATTATGATATCGCAATTTATATGTTCAATTCAGGCAGAGAAAAATCAGTACACCCAATTATTTTTTACATATACGATTTTCACCGACAGTGCACTTAGTTATGACGCCACAGCTCTCACTCTTCCACCTAGGCTGAGCAAAATCAGGAGATCCAAGAAGATTCACGAACGCATGTAACACCGGTATAATGCGTACAGGAGTTACAGCATTGAAAGTAATATTCTGTGACGGAAAGCCAAGTAATACCTGAGCTACGGTAATACTATTTTCACCTGCACAAGCTACACCAATATTACATTTAGTTACATTTCAAATCACATATGGATCTCACGGTTTTTCGAGTCAGGCGGGGTGCGACCATGGCATACTGTGAGCCAAACATCCATCAGGAGTTTTAGTGAGGATGGGGTGGGACGTGCGACCCCCCATTGCCGGGTAAAAACTCTGATTGCTTCATCTCCACCAACGCTACACCGACGCTCCTATTCTCGCTGGCTTAGGAAGATTTCTAACTTCTTTACTTAAGCTATTTATTTGCATGCTAGGGCTTACTAATATTCAGTAGTTTTTTTTTTTTTTTATGTTTTCCTCAGTGATGACTCTACTTATAACACATGCCAAAGAACATTAATGTGTCATATGCTGAAGCAAACTGGTAATGAATAAGTGCTAGGGAGGCTCTTTGATCGGCAAATATCTGGATTCGGGAGTTCTTGGTGAAGGTGAGGTGAAGAGATTGCGAGGTGAGATAAGGCGAGGTGAGATAAGGCGAGGTGAGATAAGGCGAGGTGAGATAAGGCGCGGCGAGCTGATGGGGCAGCTCACGTATCAGCCTCTTTCTTACCTCTGATCTCTTGTCTCGAGTCATGAAATATAAGAATCATAAATGGGCATAAGTAAATCGTGTATTTAGCAAAACGTATACCCTCTTCCAGATACGAGTTTTTGCTTCACGCCTGTATAGGATTCTTTTATAATGTCTATCTTATAAATTACCCTACGGAATACAGTTTTTAATTTCAATATATACCTGCTTATACGTTGCCTGAAGACAATATTTTATTTTACTTCTCCTTCACAGACAGTGCTACTTGAAACTGATCTACAAATTATGACTGACCATCCATTTTCTTTCGTGTCGCTAGATAGGTTTTTGAAACCAAATGAAATGGCGTTCGTAATTCCATCTCAACTTTTTCGGGCTACCCATCCACACACAAAAATACATTCGCCAACCCTCCAGTCAGAGGACGAATTTTCTAGGTATTCTTTCCTAGCTGTTTGTTTGATATATTTTGGGAGAGATTTTTCATGATGGAGGAGCTTGATGGAGACTATTCGCATCCTCTACGGTGCAACAGGATCCCCTAAAGTAAAGTAAAATGCAATTGACCGGAGGTAGCAGAAACAAACTATTTATGACGTCCCTGTGCTTAA
This sequence comes from Coenobita brevimanus, assembly GCF_032717465.1. Lineage (NCBI taxonomy): Eukaryota > Metazoa > Arthropoda > Malacostraca > Decapoda > Coenobitidae > Coenobita > Coenobita brevimanus. The sequence goes on along the minus strand of NC_137050.1, from coordinate 48,232,992 downwards.
AGGTTTGATTATGTTCTTCACCCTAACCTTACCTGGTTTCTCAGAAATACATTTTAAGCGTCCAGGAGAGAAACGGAAAAACAGAGGTGGAAGAGCTATCGACTGAGGCAGAGACACTGGACATAGACCAATTCATCCATCATTCAAGCCTTAAAAAGTCTCAGCTTCTCTGCAACGGACTGACGATCACTGCAATACAATGTTTCCTGATGAGAGGGGAATTAATATCAGTCTGTTGGTTGTCTTGGAAAAAAAAAAAAAAAAAAAAAACTTTTGATGTGCCTCTTATTATATAAATATTGCATTCCCCAATTTCTTTTCTTAGTGTTTCACTTCCGCGACTTCCACGATATTTATTCACATATTCTCTGACCACATCCATTTATGTTTTTTAACACACATTCTCTAACCATATTCATCCATCTTCTTGAATTTCTTCACTCCCTATCACTCTCAGACTCATCATTTCCCTCTTCAGCATTCCATTCACAGCCATCATCTGTATCTTAACACTGTAAAACTGAAGCACACTGATTTTTACGCTTTATTCAATACACTTCCTTATTCCACACTAGCCGCTTTGGTTCGTTTCGTGGGCCTAATTGGCTAGGTCCTCCGGGCGGCTGGGCCTTTGGTCCAGACTGATTGTCTCTTAGCCATGTCAATTTATTTGCAGTATTCTCGAAAATGCTTTTTTCACAGATATATAGACACACAACACATAATAAAGTTGTATATTAACAGTCAGGAAATCAAGACTTCCATCCCCGCCCATGAGGCATCTTCTAGGGGTCGTTTATAAGGAAATCACCTTGGCCGAGCCATTAGTCTCCAATCCAAGAAATTTCCGTGTGATAGCAAGCAGTTGTTTGGTGTATTTTTGGAGCACTTTGGTGTTCAAAACACACGCATGTCGTAGCAAGCGGTTTTGATTGTTTGTAATGCACCATGGACTGCTAAGTTGTTGGCATGCACTGCCTTGGTGCTCAAAACACATCACACACAGATACTCAGCTCTATTGGCTCAGTTAGGAATGGTGGCTAATGTAGCCGCAGGCTCTCCTCCCCCCCCCCTCTCTCTCACTCTCTCTCTCTCTCTCTCTCGTGCGCTCTCTGATGCTACGACAATTCTCGAAACACCTAATGCGTTTTCTCTCTGGGTTTTCTTAGATTTCACACACTGCACTCGCCACTGATTTTTCACACATTCCAGTACACTCGCGTTTACCCTTGAAACGCCTATCTATTGCGCTTACTTTATAATGGCAAAGTTAGACTTCTATTATTTCAACCTCCAGTAGCTTCATCAAGTAAATGTCACAAATTGTTAAAGAAGAAAAATAAAAGCTAAATTAGAATAGGTAAGAAGCTCGGAAGTTGGAGGTTCTAAGCTGCTGGCGGGCCAGTAGCTTTATGGAACGGCGGGCGCCGTTAGCCAGGGGAATATCGACCTTAGCGGCGCAACCGTTGGCTGCCGCGGTGTCGTCATGCCTGTTGACGCCAGGCGGCGGACATGTGTTGAAGAAAGGGTGAAACACTTTAACCCTCTAAGAAAAAAAAATAAATAAAAAACTCAAAGTGAACAGTCTTTAAAGATTTTTGCACGAGACGTCGTTAGGTGCATCCAGAGGTGTGTGCAAAAAACGATTGTGTGGTAGAGGCTGGAGGCTCCCCCCCCCACCCCCTCTCTCTCTGATGCCACACCGTTCTCGCCAGAAATGGTTTCTCGCGGGAATCGTTGCCACTGTGTGAACACGGACACACTATTGCATCAGAAAAAAATGGAAAACAGAAATTAAAGATAAATCTGAAAATGGCCTCAGTGGCTAACCACAAATTCAGCCTCCTAATGACAGTTCTAGCCATCGCGGCCTCGAGGCCATAACAGTGGCGGCCTAAAAACAACTTCGAAGGCCAACGCCACCATGCCTATGTTCTTTCCCATGCTGAGCTACCCCTGTACCCCAACTTTCAGCCTCCTGGTGCTCCGGTATGGTAGCCTATAAAACTTTAACAACATTCAACATACAATGACCGAGAAATTTAGTAGTATAGATTTTTCTCGTATTTAATTATTTTTCAAACAAGGCATACACATTTCTGAATGTCTCATTTCCGCTGCTTTCTTTCGTGATTCTTATATTCTTTCAGACTAGGAGACAAATGTTTGTAGGTTCCTTTGCTAATGCCATCTCTCACTCTAATCCTTGACTACGATTATTTTTTATTACTATCTCCGACAAGGAGTGCATGTTGTCACCCCCGTTTGCCTGTTTGTTTGTCTGGTAGCAGGATTACTCAAAAACTAAAAGAGAGACTTGGACCAACTTTGGTGGGTAGATAGCCCATGTCCCAGGGAACAATCGATTAAGTCTTGGGACCGATCCGGATCGTATTACAGATGTTGGATCCGGAAAACACTTTTTGCGAAACCCTAATCAGTGATGAGAAAACCTAACCCATTTTGAAGAGTGGTTTGGGAATTACGTTGCCCTTGTCTGAGAGATGCGCTCCACTGAGTGCCCCTCTAGTGTTTTTACTACAACCAGACGATTACATGTTACTGATATTAAACATTCCGAGAGTGAGGGATCGGAAATAGCCATCTTTAAGCCCCTTTATTCCAAAAAGGTCTCCACTAATCACAGCAAAATCATATGGCCGGAGAAAACAAACTGAATAAAATAAGAACAAATGACATCATCTTCACCTCCCATGGTACGTTTTCTCTTGCTTTTAATTGCACTATGAGCCATATTATTTTGTTCAGGTGAGAGGGAATCATAGGAGCATGAGAGAGTTATTACAGTCACAATTAACTCAGCGTCTAGACAACTCTCGTCTTCTCTTCTTGAATTCCGTCTGAGACCAGGCAATTTTATTCAGCTAAGAGTGAATTACACAAGCCAGAGAAAGTTAGAATTTCCTCCTACCTGAGAATATAGTGTGAACCGACTGCTACTCCTCCCTCTCGTATTAAAGGGACTAATGAAGGCTATATCTAACCCCTCCAATTCGAGAAGTCTCCCCTACGCTGGATACTATGATCGGAGGAGAGACTACAATATAAATAACACACTCGCAATGCATTAGTTAACATTCAGGCTTCTATGGCTCACTCTTGGTTGAACCAAATCGTCTGGTCTTAGCTGGATACGTGTTCTAGCCCTTTAAACTCGTCGGTCTAGGATGCTCCCTTACACTTTTCCCTAAGCGATTTATTTTGCTTATTACACCTTACTGTCTTCTGTGTTATATAAACGCTTCCATTATCACCACACTCTACATATAATATAGCGTACAGAAGGATATTAACTAGCCATATAAAAAAAAAAATAGCTTAGGAAGAGGTGCCAGTGACGAGAATAGGAGTCCTAGAGTTGTACCGATCATGTGAGTAAGAAAAAAAAAGTTCACTCCCACTTATGTCAAAGTATGAAGAATGCTTAAGAATATTACCTATCGACTTTAGAAGAGTTATTTAGGTCAGAAAATCAATTTGTTACAAGGTCATATTTTCATCCTAGTATACGACACGCAAGGATCACATTTACATCCAGGTCCTTAATTGTACTACTGAGCATAGTGAAGATTACTGCCTCAAATCGAAGCCAGACAGAGGAGGAGTCAGGCAGAGGAGACAGAGTTGCTTTCCCTGCCAACATCACCTTCTCCCTGCCACACCGGGCCCCTTTTCGGTATTGATACGCAACAATCAAACTTTACTTTCAGGTCCCCAAATGTACTCCTGGTCATAGTAAAGTTTATCCTTTAAATTCTCAGTTTGGAAGTGGAGAAATAAAGAGCTGCTTCCCCTGCCAGAGTCCCATCCCTCTGCCACAATGGGTCCCCTGCCAAGTATTGACAAAAGTACGACAGATAATCAAATTTACAACTATGTCCTCAGACTCTTCTAATATAGATCATTTCTTAAAATTCGCATTCAGGCAAAGATAGATGGATCCCCTGCCGGAGCCACCATCCCCCTGCCACACCGGGCCACCTGCTTGGTATTGAAACGCAACAATCAAATTTTACTTTCAGGTCCCTAATTGTACTCCTGGTCATGGCAAAGACTGTTTCCTAAAATTCTCAGCCAGGCAGGGGAGAGAGAGCTTTTCTTCCCCTGCCAGCGCCCCCATCCCCCTGCCACACCGCGCCCCCTGCCTGGTATTGACAAGCCGGGCCGCGACAGAGCAACACCCTGCCGGAAAAGGCGGAAATAACTCGAGCATTAAAACTTTCTTCTCACCCCCGAGTCGGTGAAAATTTAATGTAGAAGTTTGTGTGCTTCTTGCCTCGAATATCAACAAAACATTATGGACTGTGTGCTCGTCGGCTTGGAGGATTCCCCAGCATCTTTTCCTCAGTGATTTATTCTGCGTGTTTCTCTCTCTCTCTCTCTCTCTGACACACACACACACACACACACACACACACACACACACACACAATATGACCACAAACAGCCTCCATGTCAGCTTGTCCTCTACCATTAGGAAGTCTTCTCTCCAACTTTCATTCCCCCCCCCCTTCTCATGTGTTTCTCCACCACATCCCTCTATCTCATCCTCAGTTTTTCCTTCCTTCTCTTCCCCTCCACCTCACTCACATGCACTCCTCTGGTTAGCCTCTCACTCTCAATCCTCACCACATGGCCATATCATCTCAAAGTATTTCTCGTAACGCTTTCAGTCGCATCAACATATCAACACCAGCACCACAACGCTCCTTGCTGGTTACAGCTTAATAATCTCTCTTAGGATATATATTTCTTTCTTTCTTTTTATATCAACACAGGTTGCTTGAATACCATACATGAGTTAATTAACGTACCAGATGCGAATTACGAGTAAAGAAGAGGCATCAGAGAGCTCCATTTACCGACAAGATGTGGGGCGTAGGACACTCCCACCCAAGGCGGAGGTGGCCAGTTGTTTCCAGTCTACAGTTCGAAACATCTTAAAGCTGGATACAATGTTCCGAAAAGACAACAGCAAAAAAACTAAATAGGACGACCACTAATTGAAGTCCATATCCCTGATGTCAGCGCTTCCCTCCTCAAGCATAATGACGTTTTGTTTTACTGTGTTTAGCATCAGAGAATTCTCTTAGTCGTCCTGGAGTTAAAGAAGGCTGTATCTAATCCCTCCATACTTCTCTTTTACTAACTTGGCTTAGATTTTCGTTCTGACAGTAAATTTTCCGTAGCTCATTGACAGGAAAAGACAGTCTACATTAATTCCACAGCACTTCTTCGTGACTAAAACATCCTATGCTAGTTTTAATCTATGGTCACATTTCGGCACTGAAGGTAGAGAGATGACAATTTTATAATAATCAAGGTTAGAGTAAAAAGGGAAGAGTTCAAAAAGCCTATCCACAATTGAATAATATCGTCTAAAGAGTCTGGCATAAATCTTTAATATCCAAACTGCCCTCTTACGGCTTCTATCCTTCTATCTGTGCCTTCATCTCTAGCTTCCTTTCTGGTCGTTCTATAGCCGCTGTTGTAGACGGCCATCGTTCTTCTCCGAGATCGATTAACAGTGGTGTTTCTCAGGGCTCTGTCCTATCACCAACTCTCTTCATTTTATTCATCAATGATCTTCTAAGCTGTACATCTAACCCTATCCACTCATACGCTGATGACTCCACCCTTCACCTTTCCATTCGGTTCCCGCAACGTCCATCTCAGCAGTTACTTCAACAAACAAGGGATGAGGCTATGGCACACCTAATGTCTGACTTGGCTCGTATCTCTGACTGGGGTTAAAATAATCTGGTTGTTTTTAATGCATCAAAGACTCAGTTTTACACATATCAACCCGACAAAGTCTTCCACAGGTATACTCACTAATGTTTAATAATATTCAGCTTAATCCTGCATCATCCTTGAACATGCTTGGGATTTCATTTACTGGGGATTTATCTTGGAAAGATCATATTACATCTCTTGTAAAATCTGCTTCCAAGAGATTAGGTGTGCTAAGCCGACTCCGTTCCTTCTTTACCCCTGCACAATTGTTGACTCTATACACGGGTTTTATCTGCCCCTGTGTGGAGTACAATTCTCATGTGTGGGGAAGTTCCCCACACACATCTCTTCTCAATAGGGTGGAGTCAAAGGTTTTTCGTCTCATTAACTCTCCTCTTACTGACTCCCTTCAACCTCTGTCTCTTCGCCGCACTGTTGCATCTTTATCTCTTTTCTATCGCTAATCAATGGTCACTGCTCCTCTGAACTGTCTGCATGCATTCCTCCACCTCTACGACGGGTGCGTAGCACCCATCTAGCAGTAAACTCTCATCCCTTTTCTGTACAACTCTCTAATGTAAGAGTTAACCGTTATTCCCAGTCCTTCATTTATGCAACAGGTCAACTCTGGAGCTGTCTCCCTCTGTCTGTTTTTCCTGCTTTCTATGATCTCCAGTCTTTCAAACGCAGTGTGTCCAGGCATCTCGAAATGATCGAATCTTGAATTTGGCTCTCTCTTGAATTTTGTTTTTCTCTTGCAAGGAGTAATTTTGCAGGCTCGCGGCCCTTGGTTCCTTCTCCCTCACATTAAAAAAAGAAAGCAAGAAGGAAAATACAATTATAATGTTCTCTAAAGTGGTCACCCTTGACGTTTAAACTTCTTCAGCTCAAGAATTCATTTTTTTTTCTTCATTCTATCTGATACCAAACAGTTTTATTCAGTAGAGTCGCATGATAGTGTAGGGATTAATGAAGGCTTTATCTGGCTTTCTCTAATCTCTACAGCTTGAGGAGACTATCATAAATCTAAATTAAGTCGAGAAGAAATTGCAAGAAGCTAATAAAATACGTGACCTGATTCAAGATGTAAAACTTCACGATCTCTTATCCTTCCCTTTCGTCCTAAATTCGATCCCAAGATTAGGATTCTAAGAAAGAAATCTCCATCAATAAGAGATTTTTGGTATTCACTTCCTGTCACATTTTACGTGATCAACTAAGTTTCCATTTATATGCAAATTACGGGAAATTTTGGCCGGAATATCGGGAATGAAAGCTATGTATATCAGAATTTTGGGCAACTGAGAAAAATTGATACTCATGAAAAGATTAAAAGTTCGTCAGCCATTCCACTGCATTTACTTCACACTTAGGTAATGTTCGTCACTTTCCTGCCTGACACATCAAACTGTATCGTCTTTTGGCAGAGATATACAGCATACCAGATCTAAATCGCCTTAAGACAACGAGCTTGCAGAGTAGTGTGAGAAGCACGGTAACCTAGTTGTAGTTGTTCTAGCTCCATCTGAACGTCAACCCGGTAGACTGCAGGCTGAAGTCTCTCCCCCCCCCCCTGCAGTTCACTATCCCCTTTTCAGAGCACACACAGAGAGGTGAGGGGGGTTTCTGCAACCGGCCGTGGAGGAGCCCGGTGAAATCGGTGCCAACACGCGAAGGTGCTCCTCTCCAACGTGAGATGAAATATTAGGATGCCTTTTCTCCTCAACAGTACCATGCAAAGGAGAATTACAAGCAGTCTGCATTGTAAATCAAGATGTTACGGAATATCATATCTATTCCCATGTAATTGGTACTCTATAGTGGGAAAAAAGGCTAACGGTATTCTTGTCGATATAACTTAAACTAAAATTGTCACATATCTACCTTGAATGGCGAGTTAGATTAATACTAACATACGATGCCCCGTGAAAAATTCCTATGGAAAAGATGCAGAGCTGTAGCATTTAATTTTATTCCGTCAATGAACTATGTGAAATTAACTGCAAGAGGACGAAAATATCACTCAGTTTAAGGTGAATAATTATAGCTTTCTAGACAATAACAGAACTTTAACATTCCAAGGCTCTCATAACCTCACCCTCAGTTGACTACACTATAATCGTCTGGGCGTTAGTTTGAACAGAATACTAAAGTTATCCAGACGACAAAAGCATCTGAAATTCACTCAGATGAGTAAAATCGTCTGGCATTAGCTGAAATAAAATACCGGTACTAGAAGAGACACTGCCATTAGAGAGCTACTAGGCAATCTTCCTGTAATAAACTGGATATCTGAAGTTCTTCAGTTCAACAACTTTTTTTTTCATTTAATTTTTGCTATTTCCAGACAATTCCAATCTGCTAAGGAGAACGTCAGAGAATACAGGGGTTAAGGAAGGTTGTGTAAGTTTCAAAGAATTTCTTAAGTTGAATAAAATCAACTTAGCACGAATAAAATAGAAAATAGGTAATCCGACAGGGCACTCACTCTCTCTCTCTCTCTCTCTCTCTCTCTCTCTCTCTCTCTCTCTCTCTCTCTCCCTCTCTCCCTCTCTCTCTCTCTCTCTCTCGATTGTTAAAAAGGTCATGTAAAACGAATACTTCCTCTAACAGATTTTCCACTTTCCAGACCTCCTTCAGGGTGCCATTCACAAGTGTCTCTATCTCTGGAGGACCATTATCAAGACTATTTCATTTTTTTATTGGCCTATCTCCCTTAACGCTGTGCCCGGAATATTAAGGCATAACCCACTGTCTCAGAGTCTCCTTACTGCTCCATTTCCATTTTTCTTCCTTCGAGTCCGAGTTTGGCTCCCGGATTCTCGCACCTATTCATCTTCTCAGTTCGGTATCTCATAGCTCTTTCCTAGGCTCGGACGACACATATTGTATCTTCCTCTTGCTGCATCCAATTGATTTGATTACGCTTAGAGGAGACTTACTGCAGTGAAGAGGTAAATGAATGCTACAGCTAACCTCTCTGATTCCACAAGTCGCTACTAAGATCAATAACATCATCTGGATATGGCAAGAAAAGTCACCGTATATAATGGGGTTAGGATCCTATCTCCTAGTCTCCTCTTAACGTCATCAGTCTGCTTTTTCCTCAACTTTTTCCTACATACGAACGCACTTAGCACTTACCAGACGATATTCTTCAAAAGAGTGAAATTCCTACAATGAGAGGGACAATTGAGAGAGTTTCTAATGATTTACCTCCCATGGCTGACTTCGCTTATAATGCTTATCGGTGGCCCAGCGAACAACCTCAAGAGCTTCCACTGTTCGGGAGAGGGTTAATCTCCTTAAGTAACTCCTTTCGGAATTTCTCTCACTCTAAACAAATATCTGAGTGATTCTTGCCCTCAGGTTTTCATCCCCAGTGTTCTCACGGCTCCATGCCTTTAGTCCAATATCTCTGCAAGTTTCAGCATACCATATTTTAAAAGTTATATCCCTATTACTCTATCAACGAAGTAATCCTAAGTTGGGCAGCATCTCTATATTCCCCACGACTTTTTTTTTTATTTCACATCTGCAATTTTTTCACCCTATAACATTTTTCATTTTTCATACCCCAGACCTTGCGAACTTCACACTTCATCTCTGAATTTCTGCCGATCTCACCCTCATCTCTAAGTCTCTCCCTTTCCACATATTTCCTGTGTCTTGTTTCGCAGTGGCATGAGTAAGGTTGCACTTAAACTTAGGCCGGAACCGATTATATTCAGACGCAAATTCTCCGATCATGTTGGTCAATATAAAACTTGTAAGTATTACGCTTCGTACCATTGACCATGTTCTGCACAAACTGTTTCTTATTGCCACACATAATGCTGTCCCTAGAGACAAATGGAATGGCAAGCAAGTGAACGAATCAACTGAACATTTCTTTGTCCACTTTTAATCCAAATTATATGATCGGACAGTGTGCGTCGGAAGAAGTACCGTACTTTCTGAGCTCTGTGTGAATGCACATTAATAACTGAAACTAACACATTACGTCAGCATATTATATCTGCGTGTGCATTCTTCAGGTATTCAGTCCTTTGCTTCCTCTTCAGAACTGAGGACCGGACCTAACATACACTGTCTCAATATTTGAGGCGAGGGTGATTAACCTTACTCGTCCCTGAGTGGAATTATATGAGCAATAAACCCCAGTTATCCCCAGCTACCTCTCGGATGTAAACCCTTGCTCGTCCCATCCAGCTGAATTGCCTTAATGCATTAAAGCGCCAGTTGCCATTTGGTTATATGGTTGCCACTCTGAGTTGTAAATGGCTTATTGGGTTAAAGTACGCCATTTGGCTTGTCACTCAGGGTAGAGTCACATCAATGCAGCACCACAACGAGTGATGGGATGGTGAGGGTCCCCACCTACCATAGTGTATGTTTGTGTTATGACGACAAATCATTTTGGTCCGACTTGAAATCCAGACTCAACTCCACGTAATAAATACAGTTTGGATACTGGAGTATAATTCTATCAATCTATTGACAGACGCCTCAATCCCGTAAGGGGTGGCCACAAACAAATCGCCTCCATGTCGTCATGTCCCCTGCCATTTCACTGCCCTGCTCCAGCTCACACACTCCTCTCTCTCATATAGTAATTCATCTTGTTTTTTCTCCACACATCTTTGACACATTTATAGCATTATTTCGGATCCTTTCAGAACATCGTCACTGTTAATGTGGCAAACTCAGCATCATCAATAAATCAGATCACAAGCGTCCCAGTTTACCTTTCCACCTCTCAGTCCCCCAGATAAATCTTTTAGAACTTCATATTCTCTCAGGCTACAGAGTCTCGTTAGTAACTCTTCCTTATCAGTATATTTCTCTTATCTCTCTGGTAACTATATGCCGATATTAATAAAAGTGGCATCAGTAACATGTCAGATAATAAGCTATAATATGAGGGACGTTATTATTCTTTTATCTTATATTTCTAGAAGCTATATTTCTTGAAGCATATGTTGATATTAAGATAGTGTAAGTAACATGCATGAAAATACTACGAAACGTGCAAGACAAATTGGTAAGAAAGAGGTCCTAGAAATCATCCTTATTTGACAAGAACACGATAAGGACTCTCTCCCTCTCAGTCACAGAAATATTCTTATCGGAGGCGCCGGCGGAGACAAACCACCCCGATGGAAAAGAAAGCAGGGGAGGGGGCGTCAGAGGCAAGTTGTTGAGAAGGCCGTCAGAAACACGGCGGGGTGGGAGATGTTGAAGGAAAGATTAATTATTGCGAGGAAAAAGCCACCAAGGAGTAATTGGGACGCCTGGGAAGTTTGGAGGGCGCACTCGAGGATCTGCAATGAATCTCGCAGAAGGAGGAAGAGGAGGAGGAGGGAGAGATTATGAAGGAGAGTTTGAGGAACCGTGGGTAGGAAAAATTGGGATATACAAACATGGGGTGATAAAGACAGAGGAAGATAAACAAAACTGATAAAATTAGATGACGAATATGGCAGAAGAGGAGGAAGTGATACAAGGAAGAGTTTGAGGAACAGTGGGTAGGAAAATCTGGGATATAAAAACATGGGATGATGAAGACAGAAGGAGATAAAGTTGATAAAAATAGATGGCAAGTAAATCTAGCAGAGGTGAAGGAAGAGGAGAAAAAGGAGGGAGAGTATTAGCGGGAGTAGGAAAAACTGGGGCATAACAAATACAGGATGATAACGACAGAGGAAGACACAGCGAAAGAGGATAAGATTAGGAGATAGTAACTGAATATGACAGAAGGAAGAGAGGATACAGGAGGAAGAGATTTGAAGGAGAGTTAAGAAGAACGGCTGGTGGTACGAACTGGCACATACAAACACGGGACGATAACGATAGGGGAAGATAAAGTTAATAAAGTTAGGGGATGAAGAATGAATATGATAGAAGGAAGAGGGGAATTGGGAGAAAGTTTGAGGGGTGGTGGGTAGTAAAAGTTAGAAAATACACAGATACTGTAATAGCAATAATGAAAGGCAGATAAAGATGATGATAATATAAGACGACAAATAAATCCAGGAGGGTGAGATAAAGGAGAGGGAGATATGAGAGAGAGTTTGAAGGACGATGGGTGGCAAGAATTGGAGTATAAAATCTAGTGGCGATAGAGATAGACGATAATAACAAGGGGTGACACGTGAATCTGGCTGAAGGGAAAAGAAGTGGAGGGGCATACTGAGGGAAAGATATCAGGAAAACCTAGAATATTGAAACAGGATGATAGCGACGGAGGAAAATATATACAGTGGATAGAAATGAGAAAATTTGGAAGACAGAAGAGGAGACTGAGGAATAGGAGAGATAAAAAAGGATATGAAAGTTTGAGGGACAGTGGTGGTAAAAACATATATACAAACACACGACGATAATGATTTAGGAAGACAGATAAGGATGGTAAAAAAAGATGAGAATAACGGCAATAGTAGTAGTAGTAGTAGTAGTAGCAGTGGTGGTGGTGGTGGTAATAACAACAGTAGTAGTAGTAGTTGCAATAGTAGTAGCAACAGTAGTAGTAGTAGTAATAGTAGTGGTGGTAATGGTGGTGGTGGTGGTGGTAGTAGTAGTAGTAGTAGTAGTAGTCGTAGGAGGAGGAGGAGAGAGTGAGAGAGATGGGGGAGAGAGTGAGGGACGGCTGCAAATAAGAAAAAAAAGAGACAAATACAAGATGATAACGATGCGGGTAAAGAAATAATGATTGCAAAAATGGGAAGCAGCAAATATATATAATAAATGGAGGAGGAGGAGGAGGAGGAGGAGGAGGAGGAGGAGGAGGAGGAGGAGGAGGGGGAGGAGGAGGAGGAGGATGAAAAAAAGGAAGAAGAGGAGAAGGAGGAGGGGGAGATATGAGGAAGCGTTTGATGAAGGATGGATAATAAAAATGAGGGAATAAAAGAGAAGGAGATAACGACAGGAAAATAGAGATAAAAATGAGAAAAATGGAAAGTGACAAACAAGGAGCGATAATGAGGATATAGAGACGAAGAATGGGAGTCACACACGAAGATAAAAGAGGAAGGACCCAGATAATGGTTGATAACGAACGGTGGGCACATTATAAAGAATGATATAGAAGTGTGACGATAATGGAAGCAATGTATGTGGTGATAAAGAAGACAGAGACAAACAGGGGATGATAACGATGGAAGGAACTCAGAGAGGGGGTGATAAAGAAGTGATTCCACCAATAACACATGATAGAAGTGACTGATAAAAGTGGAAGGCTGGAAAGTGGTCATGATAGAGACTGAGATAAATAACTGTGGTGTGATAACAAAGGAGACTCATTAAGGGCTGTTAAATAAATGAAAGTGCTAATAAGGAGAGAAAGCGAATAAACAAATAACAATGGCACTAAATGGAACGAAAATATGGAAGACAAATGAAAGAGGAAGAGAAGACGTGAAAAATATCGAGTCAGAAAAACAGTCATGACAACAAACAAACGTAATTGAGAGAGAGAGAGAGAGAGAGAGAGAGAGAGAGAGAGAGAGAGAGAGAGAGAGAGAGAGAGAGAGAGAGAGAGAGAGAGAGAGAGAATCAGGTGAAATACTTCGGCTCGTACTATTAACAAAGACGGTAAAGGTAAAGGTTCGTTCTATTTTGTTATATTGAAACAGACGATGGAAAATAAGAGCGATTTGGCTTTCTACCACGATTCTAATTCCTTTATGAACAAAATCGTCTCCACAAATAAATCGCAAAGAAACATTATTGTCTAAAAGTGTTTAAAGGTAATAAAGGATGAACAGGACGATGGTAAAGGATCGAAAAAAAAAAAAGAAAAAAAGATAGAATTAATATTTATGCAACGACTGATAAAACATGAGAAAATAATAAACAGGATCATACGCACACATAAATAATATATAGCAGAGAGAGAGAGAGAGAGAGAGAGAGAGAGAGAGAGAGAGAGAGAAAGCAGGAGGTGATCAGGAAGAGATCATAATGGAAATGAGAGATAACCAGAGGAAGACAGATGAAAGGTCCATTTGAGTTCAGAATTTCCTGTTGCAACAAATGTTTTATCAGGCTTTGCAGATACACATATATTAGTTGGGTATCCAGGAATCAAGGTTGTCTGACTATTAAGAAATTACTTCAACTTATTCAGTAAGATTCACGATGACTTACACTCATACTTTTGCCATATCCTACTGAAGGTGACACGTAGTAAACTAGGGAGCTGTGAACTGTGTATAGTAAGGAGGAGAGATATAAACTGGGGCAAATGAAACGAAATGGCAGAAAATACTACTACCGCAGTACTATTACTACTACTACTACTGCTGCTCCTATTACTATTACTACTACTACTACTACTACTACTACTACAAATACTGCTACTATTATTACTGCTACTACTACTACAAGAACTACTACTACCACCACTACGACTACTACTAATAATAACAATATAATAGTTAGTAGTAGTAGTAGTAGTAGTAGTAGTAGTACTAGTAGAAGTAGTAATAGGAAAAGTAGTAATAATAGTAGTAGTAGTAGTAGTAAAATGTGGTAGAACGAAGTAGAAAAGAAGACTGAGGTAAAATAATAAGAGGAAATACTAAGAACTGATACAACTGGAAAACAACGAAGAAGGTAACAAAGACTTACAAAGATAATCATAATAAAGTGAAAATAAATGTAACAAATGATAACGCAGGGGCAAAAAAAGAAAGGTGAAAATAAAGACATAGAATAGACTGAAATAATGAAAGGAGAGAAATTTAAAGAAGAAAACAGGAAGAGTCAAACATCATAAAAACCAAGATTGGAGAATAATGTCCACTAATACGACGATCAAGAATAAAGAAAATCTGGGAATATGAAACAAGGGAAACCAAGAGTAAAATGAAACAACAATGAAAGGGACACAGACAATGGGTGATGATGGAGGGAAGACACAAGCAGCGAGTGATAAACCTAGAGAGGAGACAAGCGAAGCGATAATGAAGGGAATACAAAGGACAGGGTCGAAGGTGGTTGGAGAGAGAGAGAGAGAGAGAGAGAGAGAGAGAGAGAGAGAGAGAGAGAGAGAGAGAGAGAGAGAGAGAGAGAGAGAGAGAGAGAGAGAGAGTTACATAGTTACACAGATACACAGACCACACAGGCCTTACGGTCCCTACGAGGTGGTCCGGCCTTATTATTAATATGCGTTAATACTAATACAGTGCATAGGAGCAGGAGAAAAGAGAGAGAGAGAGAGAGAGAGAGAGAGAGAGAGAGAGAGAGAGAGAGAGAGAGAGAGAGAGAGAGAGATTTCTACCTTACAAAGAGGGACAGATATCATAAGTAAACAATGGGGTTATTATAATATTTGAGAGAGAGAGAGAGAGAGAGAGAGAGAGAGAGAGAGAGAGAGAGAGAGAGAGAGAGAGAGAGAGAGTTTCTACCTTACAACCAGGACCAGAAATCATCACAAGTAAACAATAAACTTATCAGTAACATTAGGGTTTAATTATAATGACAAATTACCTAGAGTGGCGCAGGGATGTAAAGCTGTAGCGAGTAATTGACACGAGTTGTGATTACATTAGTGTAATTGCTTTTAAATAATATAAAAAATTATGATACTGTGATACCATGAAGAAGAAAGGCGATGATTACATTAAGGTTATTCAGTTGCTGTTCTTACTTCTTCTTCCTCTTTCTTCATTTTTGCCCTCCTAGTATCACACACACACACACACACACACACACACACACACACACACACACATTCTCTCTCTCTCTCTTTCATGCATCTCACACAAATATATCTCCTGACTTGTCGTGGGTCTCCCTCAGCACCCCTCTCTCTCTCTCTCTCTCTCTCTCTCTCTCTCTTGTGCTCCCTTTCCTTCTGTCACACCCAGGAGAAGAAATCCCTTTACGTATTCTTATTTTTTCTTCCTTTCATTTTGCAGTACTACTTCCTTCCATTATCTGATTGAATTTCTGAGGATAAGATATATATGAGAAACTTTAATAAGAGTTGGTTATTTATGCTCTGTCTCTGCCCCTCTATCAGTCTGTCTATCAGTTTACGTCAGTCTGTCTGTCTCTACATGTCTGTATCGTGTGTGTGTGTGTGTGTGTGTGTGTGTGTGTGTGTGTGTGTGTGTGTGTGTGTGTGTGTGTGTGTGTGTGTGTGTGTGTGTGTGTGTGTGTGTGTGTGTGTGTGTGTGACTTTCTGTCTCCCTGTCTGTCTGTCTGTTTGTGTCTGTCTCTGTCTGTCTGTCTGTCTGTCTGTCTGTCTGTCTGTCTCTCTCTCTCTCTCTCTCTCTCTCTCCCCTTCATCTCCTTCCAAACAAGGAACTTTCCCCCCTCCTGATACTTCTCCCTTATGGCCTCCCCATAGATCCCTCTTCACGCCTATTCTTCTCTAACAAAGGACAAACCTGGAGTCATATTCATAAAAACTCTTAACCAATTCTAACAACATACAAGGCTATATAGTTGTTAATTAATGCATGGGATTATATTCTCCCGTTGTTCCCGTTCAGTTACCAGATTCTCGATATTGTGAAGCGCTTGAGTGCTTTGTTGTGAAGAAAAAAGAATTAGCAGAGATTCATATATTGAGCAGAAGCTGAAGAAAGTTTATATATACACATCGTGGTGTTGGTGATACTATTTCTCCCTCCGGATCCCCCTTTCTCTCTCTCCTCTCCTCTATTCTCCCTCCACTTACTCGTCTCCTTCCTCTTCTTTCCCTACGTATTTTCCTTCACTCCATCCTGTTTTTTTACGCTCATGCCCACATAATCTTCTTCTGTGGTGGAAATTATTTACGAAATGCTATCTCTCTCTCTCTCTCTCTCTCTATCAATCTTTTTCTTTTTTACTCACATACTCTTCCATTGCGAGTAAAATTAGCGATGGAAGACACACACTTTCTCCTCCTCCTTCCCCCCCCCCACTCTCTCTCCCTCTCTCTCGCCTCCCCAAGAAGCATCATCCCCCGGACTTTTGCCGAGATAGAAAAAGTCACCTTCAGTAATTCCCACAAAAGGTCGACTCGGGAGGATGAGCAGAGGAATTCATTGCACAGCGCTCTGGGGAAATCTAAGGTATCAGTTTGATTTAGAAGGAGAGTGGAGGAAGGAGGAAATGGTAGAGAGAGAGAGAGAGAGAATGGAGGAGGACATGGTAGGGGATTGTGTGTGTGTGTGTGTGTGTGTGTGTGTGTGTGTGTGTGTGTGTGTGTGTGTGTGTGTGTGTGTGAGAGAGAGAGAGAGAGAGAGAGAGAGAGAGAGAGAGAGAGAGAGAGAGAGAGAGAGAGAGAGAGAGAGACAGAGAGACAGAGAGAGAGACAGAGAGAGAGACAGAGAGACAGACAGACAGATAGACAGACAGGTAGAGAATGGAGGGCGTAGGAAACTGTAGGGTGTGTGTGTGTGTGTGTGTGTGTGTGTGTGTGTGTGTGTGTGTGTGTGTGTGTGTGTGTGTGTGTGTGTGTGTGTGTGTGTGTGTGTGTGTGTGTGTGTGTGTGTGTGTGTGTGTGTGTGTGTGTGTGTGTGTGTGTGTGTGTGTGTGTGTGTGTGTGTGTGTGTGTGTGTGTGTGTGTGTGTGTGTGTGTGTGTGTGTGTGTGTGTGTGTGTGTGTGTGTGTGTGTGTGTGTGTGTGTGTGTGTGTGTGTGTGTGTGTGTGTGTGTGTGTGTGTGTGTGTGTGTGTGTGTGTGTGTGTGTGTGTGTGTGTGTGTGTGTGTGTGTGTGTGTGTGTGTGTGTGTGTGTGTGTGTGTGTGTGTGTGTGTGTGTGTGTGTGTGTGTGTGTGTGTGTGTGTGTGTGTGTGTGTGTGTGTGTGTGTGTGTGTGTGTGTGTGTGTGTGTGTGTGTGTGTGCTGAGGCGTAGATGAAATGGTGGCGCTGAGGGAGTGATTGTGAGGTGTGGGGCGGAGACTGAGCGTGCAAGGAGAAAAGGATGGAAGTTTGGTTGCCGGGAGATGAGAAGAGAACGATGAAAGTAAGTCTTGGAAAAATAAGATGAAACGAAGATTGGCTGTAAGGCAACTAGGAGATGTGAAACGGCGTGGAGGACGGTGATCAATTCGTATAAGGGATATTTGAGCGGTGAAAGATTGGTCTTGGTAGGATTCTCTCTCTCTCTCTCTCTGACAATACCACGCTTTTGCCGAACGAAAAGTAATGTCAGTGTGTTGGGAGGCAGGACCTATTTTTTTTCTCTCTCTCTCGAAATTAACGTTTCAAATTTACTCTGCGTCAAACATCAACTTCATAATTTTTTCATTTTTGGATAATGTTGGTTCCTGGATTTGGTCTCTCTCTCTCTCTCTCTCTCTCTCTCTCTCTCTCTCTCTCTTTGTGCACTTTTTCTATCTCTGTTTCTATTTCCCATCGATATATGGATACTTATCTCATTCTATCTGTACCTATTTGTTCATCTATCAAATATGTATGTCCATTATCTGTGTGTCCATTTCAACTTGTCTGTGTCTATTTGTCTATCTATCTATCTACCGATCTGTTTGTCTATCCATCCACCCTTCGATCTATCTATCTATCTGTCTATCAGTCTCTCTTCTAAAACAATACCACGTTAGCCCATGCATCGTAGTTTTTTTTTTCCCTTGCTTAAGTCAGGTAATTTCGCTCGCATCCGTAAATCTTGTATCAGTAAAAATATTAAATACCGTACTAGCGTGGAAGTGGGGGAGAGAGGGAGGGGAAGGCCAAGGATGAGATGGAGGGATGGAGTGGAGAGGTATATGAGAGAGGGGGGTGTGAATTGAGAGCAGGGCAGTGAAATGGCGGGGGACAGGGTGACGTGAAGGCGATTTGTTTGTGGCCACCCCGTATAAGGGATTAAGGCGTCTGGCAATAAACATGCAGACAGACAGACTACCGTATCTTACACTATGGCCAAGAATAAAGTCTATGTCATATCAATCCACCTTTCGACGGATGATTTCATTCAGCCTTGAGAAGTGGCTACAGTAAAGCAATTAACCTTTTCATTGTGACGATTTATTTTTGTTATTGGTACATATAGATTAATTTATTCAGCTTAGAGGAGACTTTTCGGACATGAGAGAGAGAGAGAGAGAGAGAGAGAGAGAGAGAGAGAGAGAGAGAGAGAGAGAGAGGGAGAGGGAGAGAGAGAGAGAGAGAGAGAGAGAGAGAGAGAGAGGGAGAGGGAGAGGGAGAGAGAGAGAGAGAGAGAGAGAGAGAGAGAGAGAGAGAGAGAGAGAGAGAGAGAGAGAAATGCCCTTTAAAGCTCCCACGCACTTGTGACTCACTCTCGGCTGAATAAAATCGCCTAAAATTACCCCCCCCAAAAAAAAAAAATACTAGAGTAATCCTGATCATGAGAAAGCTAAAAGTGGCTGATATACACTTAATTAGGATAAATCAAAGTACGAGGGAGGTGGTCTTAGTGGGCGAGGCAGGAAAGAGGTTACAGGAAAGAGGGCCAAGGAAGTGATACAGAGTTACGTAAATACAAAACACTTAATGCAAAGCAGCAGCAATGTCTGACGAGAATTCTGTTACTGAATTATGGAAAATATGAAGCGAAATTAACGCAAATGATAGCCAAGTTAAAGTGGACAGACTATAGCAATGAAGTATGATGGGAAGAAAGGGTGTAGCAGGTGAGGTTAAGCTAGGAGGGAGGTGCAGGTGGGTTAGGCAAGGTGAGGCATGAGGGTTATCAGGGTAAGGCAGGTGAGGTAAGACAAGAGAGGAGGAGCAGGTTGATTAGCAGGATGAGGCAGGTGGACTAGCAGGGTGAGGCAGGCGGATTAGCAGGGTGAGGCAGGTGGACTAGCAGGATGAGGCAGGTGGATTAGCAGGGTGAGGCAGGTGAGTTAGCAGGGAGAGATAGGTGGATTAGCAGGGTAGGGAGGTGGGTTAGCAGGAGAAGGCAGGCAAGGGAAAAGAGTAAGGAGCAGCTGGTTGGTTAGGCAGGGTAAGGCAGACCAGTTAAAGAAGGTAAGATGAATTATGTAACTGGTGGTGATGACAGGTGTGAAAAAAGAAGCTAGGATAAAACTGGAAGGATGTGCCAAAGGAGGAAGAGAGAGAGAGAGAGAGAGAGAGAGAGAGAGAGAGAGAGAGAGAGAGAGGATGAGGAAGGGTAGGTGAGGCAGACAGGGTGAAAAAGGGAAGGAGGGTGAAGCACAGGGGAAGACAGATAAGGTGTGTGTGTGTGTGTGTGTGTAATTCACCGGGTCGGTCAGGATCACTTGATGGTCGTGATTGTCAGCTTTTACCCTCCCGGAAGGGAGCTGAGAGCTCATATAGTCCGATCTAAGGGCAAGGCTGTGTGTGTGTGTGTGTGTGTGTGTGTGTGTGTGTGTGTGTGTGTGTGTGTGTGTGTGTGTGTGTGTGTGTGTGTGTGTGTGTGTGTGTGTGTGTGTGTGTGTGTGTGTGTGTGTGTGTGTGTGTGTGTGTGTGTGTGTGTGTGTGTGTGTGTGTGTGTGTGTGTGTGTGTGTGTGTGTGTGTGTGTGTGTGTGTGTGTGTGTGTGTGTGTGTGTGTGTGTGTGTGTGTGTGTGTGCGCGCGCGCGTGCTTGAGAGAGAGAGAGAGAGAGAGAGAGAGAGAGAGAGAGAGAGAGAGAGAGAGAGAGAGAGAGAGAAAGGAGGTGGTTAGAAGGGGAGGGGGGGGGTAGAGGCGGCGGTATGAGGCTGGCATAGTGACGCAGACGAAGTGAAGAAGGCAGTGTGAGGCAGGTGTGGTAAGGCAGGTAGAGTTAGGCAGGCAAGGGGAGGCAGGCAAGGGGAGGCAGTCAGGCAGAGACAGGTAAGGCGAGGCAGAGTGGATGAGGTAGGCAGGCCAAGCAGACAGATTGAAACAAGTAAGGCGAGGCAGAGAAAGCAGGGTGAGGCACTGTGAGGCAGGCACGGTGAGACAAACAGGCAGGGAGGGTGAGATAGGTAAGCAAGGTGAGGCATAGGTGAGGCAAGGAGACAGGCAGAGAAGGAAGAGGCATTTGAAGTCAGGCGTAGTGAGGCTGGCAGGGTCAGGTAGGTAGGGAAGAAGCAGGCATAAGCTGGGATGGTTGGGTAAGGTGAGACAGGTAGAGAAGAGGCATGTGAAAGTAGGGAGGGTTGGGTATGCATGGAGAACAGATAGGTAGACAGGGGTGAGGCAGGCAAGCAAGCAGGAGAGAGACAGATGGAGGATGAAAGTGAGGCATGCATGATAAAGCAGGAAGGATGATGCAGGTAGGTAGGAGAGAAGCAGGTGGAGTCAGGCAGGGTTAGACAGGCAAGGTGAGACAGATAAGCAGGTAGTGATGAAGCAGGCACGCAGGGTGAGACAGACAGGTAGGCATGCAGAGGAGAGAAAGGTGGAGGTAGGGAAGGTTAGGAGGGCAAGGTGAGGCAGGTAGGAAGGCAGAGGCGAGGCAGACAAGCAGGCAGGAAGGCAGGGGAGAGGCATGTGGAGGCAGGGAGGGTAGTATCCTGATAGAGTCTCGCCAGAATGGTATCACTCCGCTGGGACTGACGCTATTCTGCCAGAGAAATAGTTTTCTGTCTCAGCCACTCCCTCCTCCGAGATGCAATAGATATCGCAGAGCTTTTCCTTTTTCACAGTTTCCTATCGTAATCCATCTCCCTTCGCATTACAAAAATTTGGAAGAAGACAGAACCCATATATGAAAATAGTTCCGGAGACAGAAGCATTATTCTCGGCAAAGTACTCCTTTACTTTTATATGAAATTTACTTGAAGTTCTTGGGAGCGGGAATGAAATCTTAAACTGCAACGAAAGGCCATTAAAGAGTGTTCGATTACTCTCACAGTCGTATTACAGGGACAAAGATTTACAACGCGAGTACTGATTTCACAAGGACGAGGTATAATGAAAGATATTTTGTCCCTTTTGTAGTGCAGTGCAACATAGACAATTATTCTGCCTTACTGTCAGATTACGTGGTGTTATGAATATATGAGAAATACTGTGTCCTGTTTTCAGGCTCCTGTTAACTGTTTAACTGCAAGAACTATACCTACGAACTGAAAATGCGTTGGCGAGAACATACAATTTCAGCAAGACTAGGACTCTGTTTTAAAAACAGTGTATAAATTGTTCTTTAGACGTACCTCCAACAACATCCACCTCTTAGTTTAATAAATAACTAGGCCTAGATATTTTGTAATAAAATCGGTTTCTAGATAATGAATTAGCTAGTAATATTGAACTATGTGTGTATTTTCCTACCTTGCATCCTTTGATCTGATTGTTCCTGGGTGGACTTTTTTTTTTTTTTTTCTCGTGGGGGTGTGGGTCAGAGTTCAAGGCATTTCATCCTGTTATTTAGACAGTTCAGTCAGACATGGATTAGAATTGTTACAGTCTCGGGCCAACAAATTAAACTTGTGTACGAGCGTGGCAGGCAGTCTCCCGTTTATGTGTTTCTGTCAGATTTGCCATTCTTGCCTAGGGTAGGGGAGAGGATGTGAGGGAGTATTGTTTTAGAGAGAGAGAGAGAGAGAGAGAGAGACGTGTAACTGATGAATGCAATATCTCATTACATTGCATGACCCTTGTACTGTGCTAGACAACAATGTGTGGACGATGCGAACGTGTGTTAAATAACGCAAAATACTAGATTCTAATGAACGGAGCGCTCTAATTTTGCATGAGAGCTCTATATTATACTCTATTTACTGCAGTCTGGCCTGTAATAATCATATCTCTTAAATTCTGAGCTGCAACAAGATATTAACACTAGAATTTGGCGCCTATGATGAACACTGCTTTGGAAAGGATGTAGACTCGTAGTACTGTCTTATACTGTTACTGTGCTACGAGAAACACTGTATTCCTCCCCCCCCCACACACACACAAAAAAAAAAATCCACTAAGAGAAGGTGGAAGAACTAAAGGATGCTATACAATATAATTTAATAGAACATAATACACTAGCGGGGGATAGGGCGACATGGAGGTGATTTGTTTGTGGCCACAGCTTACGGGATTAAGGTGCCTGGCAACAGATAGGAAGATAATATAACGTCAATATTATTCTGATTAAAAGTAAGTCCAATATTGCCCCTCGACTCTCAGTTGTCCCGGATTTCAGTGTATGGTTTCACTCTCCACCAGCTGTCGCAAGAAACAATGGTGAGTTGGCCCCAATAGTTTTCACTGTTGTGTTGGTGATCCTGAGGAAATTTTGAAGCAGTGTAGCTATGCCGAACGCATTGTACAATTACAGTACATAGAGTGAGTCCACGACTATTTCTAAATAATGAACAAGGAAAATGCTAGGATTTTCTGAGGCTGCTTTGACAGGGAAGCAAAATTAGGAAAAAAAAAATCATGTGTTGCAATTTATTTAACACGTGTATAACCTCTAGATATGGATATTAAATTGCTGGGGATCGTAAGTGGCAACACACACACACACACACACACACACACACACACACACACACACACAAATGCCCAGCCTGTCTGAAAAAAAATGCATCAATCTATGTCTTGGGATACTAAAGAGACTGACTGAAAATTTAACCAGATTTTCATTACAACATAAGAAACTATTCTGATTTGGCACATTTACTTTTTAATAGACTCCTCCCTCCCTTTTTTCTGAGGGGGGGTTGAGGACTGAAGCGCAGCAAAATTTACTCTACCATTCTTTTAATCTCCATGGATTTTCAATTATCAGAAATACTAAAATACCGAACATTTTTCTAATACTAGTATACTTGAACAAACATTACGAGTACGTTCCGGGTGTTAATCAATGCTTTTCATAAAACACCTGAATTATCAGCGGTAACAGTACAAAAACAAGCAGTTTCACAAAGAATGGAATGAACAGGGCACCCTATGAAGTTTGGGCGCAAGGCAATAAATGGTAGGAGTACTAACATGCTCAGGACGCTTAACTCCTTCCCTCAGGCTATTACTATTGTCTGAGTTTATCTGAAATACAGTACGACAGATGTCGCAACTAGAGAGGGTTAAGGAAGCATACAGCAGACCTCTCGATCCCTACAAAGCTATATGGTACAACATACACAATGAATAATTTGGCTAAGGTATCCATTTTAAGAGCAAGGGGACAATAAACTTGAGGATAGCAACAATCAGCTGTCTGGACAAACAAACTGCAGTGAATGGAGGGTGAGAGACTGGCCAAGGAGTTTAGGCTCCTGTGCTTCTGTGCAAACTCATATTCAAATTAGTTTGTTGTTACTTAAAAAGAATACTAGAGATTTTAATACATGAGAGTAATAATGTCTTGGTCTCTCGTCACTTCAGGAGATTCTGTAACGCCTCTTCCTTGCAATTTTATCTCTGTGAATGGCGCGTTTATAGCTTCTATGCTCTTTTTACTCCAACTTGGCTTAAATTTGCAATCTCTCCAGAGTGTATGCTAAGCTGGATTAAAAAATATCACTGTAATATCACTGTCATATGATGCCATGGAAAGAATGAAGAGCTGTAATATTGTCTTTATCCCCACCGAGCTTCGTGAAATATGCAGGAAAAGGACGAAAATCTGGTCCAAGTTAACGTAAAAAAGGTAAAGAAGGTTGCATTCCAGTCTAGGTCAATATCGAACAACTAGGATACAGTGAACATTAACACTCTCAGATTCTTGTAGTTAACTCCCAGCTGAATCGTGTGGCCTTATGGTGACATTAAGATTCTTAGGCTTCCATGTTCAGAGTCATCAGTAAAATTATTTGGGTTAACTGGAATTAATACTAGAGTTGTCCCGATCATGAGACCGTTAGATAATAATAGTAATAATAATAATGATAATAATAATAATAATAAAATAATAAATATAATAATAATAAAATAATAAAAATAATAATAATAATAAATAATAATCATAATAATAACAATAATAAAAATAAGATGAAGAAGAAGCAGCAGAACTGTATTACGTCGTGTGTTCAGTAAGTCACTACGGAAAAGGTGACAATGTACGATTCTGTTAGAGTGGCAGAGATGTATGAATAAATAATAAGTGGAGTTATAACGAGAAAAATTAAGTAAAAAAATCCCTTGCTGGCATTACGCTGTGTATGTACCGTACGCGAACACTTCTCGTTTCACCCCGACGTTCAGAGTATCCTTCTTTCTTGTATTGTTTCTTCTGTATACTTCCCGTTGCTAGATACTACATATAAACATAACTGCACGTAATACTATAGATTGCCACAGTAAGCATGGAAGTGTCAGCGAACATTTGAGTATGAAAGTAGACCATGAATGAAGTGGAGAGGCAACGTAGAGGGGTCAGTGAAGATGGGCAGTGGGAGTTGTTGCAGAGCAGGGACAAGAAAGCTTTCATCTGAGAGAGAGAGAGAGAGAGAGAGAGAGAGAGAGAGAGAGAGAGAGAGAGAGAGAGAGAGAGAGAGAGAGAACGTACACAACAAAGACAAGGCACTGTGGGGAGAGCCAGTGGGTGAAACACGAGTACAAAGGGTGAAATAGCCAAGACGCAAGAGCCCACAATAACCTTAGGGCTGTCCATTCACTGTCAGTCAATGTCCGTCACTGTCTGTCACCGTCACCCAATGTCTGTCACTGTCCTTCACCAGCAGTCGCTTTCCATCACCTGTCGTCACTCCCTGCACCACTAGTTACTGTCCGTCACCGTTTTTCAGCGACCGCCACTGTTCATCACCATCTGTCGTCTTCAGTCACTATCCCTGACTGTCAATCATCGTCCATATTCGTCCGTTACCGTACTCCACAGCCAATCACCGTTTGTCACCGTCAGTTATCGCACATCACCGTCAATTATCTTGCTTCACCGTGTCCGTCTGCGCTGGCGTGTCCTCGAGTGGCCGTCGCCGTGTCGCGGACAGCCAACCCGTAAATAAGACCGTGAGCAGCCAGCCAAAGGGATTTCTCGGGATTTTCCTCCGCCTCTGTTCTGCCCGCCTATTCGTTTTATTTTTATTGCTTGGATTTTCGTCGCTCTCTGTGTGTGTGTGTGTGTGTGTGTGTGTGTGTGTGTGTGTGTGTGTGTGTGTGTGTGTGTGTGTGTGTGTGTGTGTGTGTGTGTGTGTGTGTGTGTGTGTGTGTGTGTGTGTGTGTGTGTGTGCGCGTGTGTGTGCGTGTGTGTGTGTGTGTGTGTGTGTGTGTGTGTGTGTGTGTGTGTGTGTGTGTGTGTGTGAAGAGCTGGGGGAATAGAGACTTACACAGAACTGTATGCATAATAAGATTACACAGGTCTAACAGCCCAGTAGATTTTGTCCGGTCTTGCTTGCTGTATAGGTATGTATGTATGTATCTCTATCTATCTATCTATCTATCTATAATAGTTACAAAAATTAGGAAGAGTATAACAGGAAAAATTTACATCTACCCAGCAAACTTTCTACAAGGTGCCCAACACGAGGACAGACGGAAACAACACCATGTAAAGCTGGCATACCAAAAGGGAAGTTTACAGGAACGGCAGAATGTGGTATTACGAACCGTTGAAATGAAAAGGAGAGGAAGGGTGAGGATAAGCCTGTAGTTTTGGATGACAATTTGAGGTGTGTAATGACGACAAAACATGTGTATCTTAACTGTATCGTTGTTGACTACATTCTATAATATGAGAAGCATGATGATCATAAAACAATTACAGGCGGTCTACACGAGGTCGTCAGCGATTAAGGGCTTACTTTTACCTTGGTATACTCAGCTTTGAAAATACTGTAGCCGGGGAGAAACTACTGTACATTCTACTTTACTGATAATCTAAACTATTAGTCACGCCCCTTTTTTTGGCCATTGATTTGTATATTCCTTGCATTTTACTTAGTTGTAATGGGGTAAACGACCAAGTAGTACTGTAGTCAAGTATTAGAGGAATGGACTGCTAACTGCTAACCTAGAGCAGCTTGTACAGCACCCTACCCGTATCCCTGACCGCCTTGGAGAGAGCTCCAACATACTTGATCTCTTCCTTACAACTAATCCTTCTGCTTACACTGTTAATCTTTTCTCTCCGTTGGGCTCCTCCGATCACAACCTTATCACCTTAACTTGTCCTATCGCTCCGGTGCGGCCTGTGGACACTCCAAAAAAAAGTTGTCTCTGGCACTTTGGAGCTGCGGATTGGGAGGCCCTCAGGCAGTACTTCTTTGATTTTCCATGGAATGATTATTGCTTCCATGGCAGGGAGCCATCTGGGTGTGCCTTGCGCATTACGGAGGTTATTCTCTCGGGCATGGAAGCATACATTCCTTTCTCATATCCTTTGACTAATGCACAAAAAGCCTTGGTTTAATCACGCTTGTTCTAATGCTGTCCGCAACAAGGAGAGGGCCTACAAAAGGTACCGGAGCCAACCCACCCCTGATTCACATCTTTTATACATTTCTGCCCGGAATCGTGCTAAGTCTGTTCTTCGCTCTGCTAAAAATAATTTCATCCGTACAAAATGCTCTCAACTCTCTAACTCGAACTCTTCTCGCTCCTTCTGGCACCTTGCCAAGAACCTTTCTAACAGCTTTACCTCACCATCCTTCCCTCCTCTTTTCTACTCTGATGGCTCTGTAGCTATTTCTTCTACTGATAAAGCAGATCTCTTCGCTCAGACTTTCTCCTCCAATTCCACCTTAGACGATTCCGGTGCTGTTCCTCCATCACTTCCCCCCTCTGACTTCCTCATGGCTAACATTAAAATTTCTTCAGCTGATGTATTTTCTGCCATTGCTGGCCTCAGTACTAATAAGGCATATGGGCCTGATGGAGTCCCTCCTGTTGTTCTCAAGAACTGTGCTTCTGTGCTTACACCCTGCCTAGGCAAACTCTTTCGCCTTTGTCTGTCAACTTGTACCTTCCCTTCTTGCTGGAAGTTTGCTCTCATTCAGCCGGTCCCAAAGAAGGGTGACCATTCCCAACCCTCTAACTATCGTCCAATTGCTTTAACATCCTGTATCTCAAAAGTTTTTGAGTCTATTCTTAATAGAAAAATTTTAAAGCATCTTTCCTATCACAACCTTCTTTCTGATCGTCAGCATGGGTTCCGTCAGGGACGCTCCACAGGCGATCTTCTCACCTACCTTTCTGACTCCTGGTCATCCTCCTTTCGGGACTTTGGCGAAAGCTTTCCCATTGCACTTGACATCTCAAAGGCTTTCGATCGAGTCTGGCATAAATCTTTAATTTCCAAACTGCCCTCTTACGGCTTCTATCCTTCTATCTGTGCCTTCATCTCTAGCTTCCTTTCTGGTCGTTCTATAGCAGCTGTTAGACGACTATCGTTCTCCTAGATCTATTAACAGTGGTGTTCCTCAGGGCTCTGTCCTATCACCAACTCTCTTCCTTTTATTCATCAATGACCTTCTAAGTTGTACATCTAACCCT
Source organism: Coenobita brevimanus (assembly GCF_032717465.1). NCBI lineage: Eukaryota > Metazoa > Arthropoda > Malacostraca > Decapoda > Coenobitidae > Coenobita > Coenobita brevimanus. Next base: position 48,204,928 of record NC_137050.1, on the reverse strand, counting down.
ATCCACTCATACGCTGATGACTCCACCCTTCACCTTTCCATTAGATTCCCGCAAGGTCCATCTCAGCAGTTACTTCAACAGGCAAGGGATGAGGCTATGGCACACCTAATGTCTGACTTGGCTCATATCTCTGACTGGGGTAAAAATAATCTGGTTGTTTTTAATGCATCAAAGACTCAGTTTCTGCACCTATCAACCCGTCAAAATCTTCCACAGGTATACCCACTTATGTTTAAGGTGAGTTCAAAGAAGTTTTCACACACAAAATTAAATAGCTTAATAACTAATGAATAGATAGACAAACAGATAGATAGATAGATAGTAGGGCCCTATAATGATGAAGGACAACCAAAAGTTTTCCCATATAGAAATGCGGATAGACACATCATCATCATCATCATCATCATCATCATCATGCACTTTCTCACGAGGTTGAGGTTAGGTACGATCCAGAAAAAGTACTGAAAAATCTAGAACCAAGTACGTGAAGAGCATAGGCATTTGTAGACAACATGAATATATAAATAAGTGGAGAGGTAAATATAAGAATACTAAATTTTCTTTCCAGGGCTGAGGACAAAATATGGAATTGAAAAGATAAATAAAAGATAAAGAATTCCGGTAGGTCGAAACATGAACTATTTAAGTTGAGAGATAAATAAAAGCAAAATAAAAACATCGTTAATAGAGTGAAACACAAATGCTGTAAGTAATGAAGCTAAAAAAGGTAATGATGAAAAAGAATCTTGCTAGAGTGAACGACAAACTATTTAAGTAAAAATTTAAGAAGCGAGGTTAAAAAAGAGAATGATAAAAAAAAAAAATCTCGCTAGAGTGAACGACAAATTATTTAAGTAAAAATTTAAGTAGCGAGGTTGATAAAGAGAATGATAAAAAAAAAAAAATATGAATCTTGCTAGGGTGAACGACAAATTGTTCAAGTAAGTAAAATTTCAAGTAGCGAGGTTAATGACGAGAATGATAAACAGAAAAAAAAAAAAAGGAATCTTGCTAGGGTGAACAGGAAATTATTCAGATAAGTAGAGAGATAAATAATAGAATGATAAACACACTCGTACTATGTTAAACGAGAAATTTGTTGAGTGGAAAGAGTAACAAGGGAATGATAAAACGTCTTACAATCTTAAACGACAAATTAAATGGAAATAAATAAATAACAATGATAAAAAAGAAAACTTACTAGGATAGACAAATTATTTAAAAAACACTTACTAGGTTAGACAAATTATTTAAGTAGAGAAGAATAAGGGAATGAAAATAAAAATAAATATTCTTCTAGGCTGAAGGAGAGGTGGTTTGTGCAGAGCTGGCGGGAAGGTAATTATGGGGTGTATTTAATGAGGGTAATAAATGAGTGGTTAGGTGTCAGCCTGGGGTCATGGGGCCTGATGGGCTAATGAGGCGAAGGGCCGCAGGGGGAGGCCCACTAATTAGCTCACACACACACACATACATACATAGGTACACACGCACATACATACACACACACATACATACACACACACATACATACATACACGCATATACATACGTGCTTTACATACATACATTCATACAGTCATACATACGTGCATATACATACATGCTGAACACACACACACACACACACACACACACACACACACACACACACACACACACACACACACACACACACACACACAAGAACAATATACTCCATGCACTGTGGCCGCTCCTTCTTGTGGTAAATGTAATGGATTCAGTAAACCTTTGCCTAGACGAGTCACTGATAATCTCTATCGTATTTGCTAAAGTTACGTGACGACAGTGTAATCCATGAATTTTGGTGACTTCCTTTTAGTACTGGTTCACTACAATCAGATTATTTTCTTCAGCATGGCGAGTCCCCTGATAGTGGAGAGGTGAAAGAAGACTGTTGTACAATCCCTTTATCTGACAGTGTCTCTCTTAAGTTGAGTTTCTTATAGAGGAAGCAGGGAAATACTGTAACTATATCCCCTTTACTCTAACTTGGCCTAAAATTGCCATCTCTCCACCTTGAACACACAATTGTAACAAGAGATATACATCAGAATATGATGCTATTCACGAAGCAGTGCTATGGAAAGAATATAGAGTTGTAACTTTGTCATATTGTGCTACTGAGCTACGTGAAACAAACGGCAAATAACAAAAAGCTTGGCCAGTTTAAGGTAGAAGTACTGTAGAAGCAGGTTAGATGGCAATATGTGATCAATCCCTATTTTCCACCCAGTACAGAAACCACTTTGAAGTCTACTTTTAAAATCTTATTGATCATGTAAACCCATTAAGCTGGAGGATGTCACCTTTATATATTTTTATGTTATCTTCAGACCATTTCTTTCAATTTAGAATAGATTTTTAAACACTAGATTGGTTACTTTCATTTAAACGTTCATTAATATATTTCCCAGTTTAATAATATAGCCGGGTAAAGAAAGAGTGAAATAAAGATTATGTCATCAGATATAAGGGTAAAACATGTATTAATATCCTAACTCATTTATTACTCTACTTTGACCTAAGATTGCGCCTTCTCCATGTTCAATAAAGAGTTGTAACATAGAATTAGCATTATCATAGTCACGAAGAAGTGCAGCAGAAAGGATATACAGCCACTGACCTTTTTCTGCTGCTGAGCTTCGTGATATAAGCTGCACAAAGACAAAAATCTAGGCCAAGTTAAGGTGAAAGAACTAGTTAAACCATTTCGATTAGACTACTGTATCCATTCATTATATTATCGTACATATTACCAGTAGTTGTATTCAAGCCTTTTACCTTGATTACTAACATTGCTTCATATTATTGCTCTGTTATCCACGCCTATATTGCCTCATCAGACGTGTAGCAACCCGGGGCTAGGCTATTCCAGACATTTAAGGCTTGTGTGACCAGTCGTTTGTCCCTGAAAGGCAGTGTGTAAGCAGTAAACTCAAACCATCCCTCGAAAGTAAACCCTTCCGAGCCTCATCCGACTGGAGCGCGTTGCTTCAAATCACTGCCATACATAAAGCCATCGCACTGTCTATCCCTTATTGCTTCACTATAACACTGTTTCGTGTATTCCATTCCATTAACTCCACTATTGCGAATTACTCAGATGTATATTTTCATCCACATGACTGACCTTGTGGTAAATCAACCGGTTGCTAATATTATCACTACTTTATGCAGGAGGAAGCAACCGAAGGCGAAGGGGATGATAATCTTTCACAACACACACACACACACACACACACACACACACACACACACACACACACACACACACACACACACACACACACACACACACACACACACACACACACACACACACACACACACACACACACACACACACACACACACACACACACACACACACACACACACACACACACACACACACACACACACACACACACACACACACACACACACACACACACACACACACACACACACACACACACACACACACACACACACACACACACACACACACACACACACACACACACACACACACACACACACACACACACACACACACACACACACACACACACACACACACACACACACACACACACACACACACACAACCATCTAATGACTGACAATACACATACACGTGAAAAACTTTACTATCATCCCCTGAGAATGGTAGGCTTTCCTTAGCTGACTAAAATAAACTGGTGGTCGCCGTAATGAAAGTATTAACTAGGGATGAGTAAACAAAAGCTAACGCAGTTGTAGTCATACATGCTTACAGCGCAGAAGAAAAAGAAGAAGGAGGAGGAGGAGAGGGAGGGGGGGAGGAGGAAAAGAAAAAGAAGAAGTAAGAGAAGAGGAAGAAGACGAGGTAAAAGATGACGTTAAAGAAGAAGAGGAGGAAGAGGATGATGATGATGATGATGATGATGATGATGATGAAATGAAGAAAGGAAAGAAATGAAGTCAGTCTCGCTTTACCTTAGCCCTAGGGCTTTGAACTCAGTAGGCCTGCCTCATTCCAACTAAAGTCAGACGGAATTAATAAGCCCAAAGAACCCTATCGCATTTAAAGGGATACCGTACTCATCATTCCCTTTAATTCCTCATCTCTCATCCTTCATTCATCCAATCATACTGCCTCACTCCCTGACCCTCCTATCTCCTTCCCCGCCCTGGTCTGGCAGAATATCGCCTCCCGTGCCCCTCGTACATGTCCACTGTAACTCCTCCGTGGCAAAAAGCAGATTCAGTGTCTCCCGTGGCTCTATAAAATTCTGCTTGTCCCTGTGTTGGTGATCTGGGGAGGCTGGCTGGACGGTAGATGGTAAGTGGGGTGATCTTTTTGGATCTGTGTGTGGGTGGGTGGGTGGGTGGGTGGGTGTGTAAGAGAGAGAGAGAGAGAGAGAGAGAGAGAGAGAGAGAGAAACATACTCTTCTGTGTGGTGGAAATAGAATGTTAAACCTATAATTCAGTGCCGGAAATTCACAGGAGACGAGGAATAATGCATTAAGTTTAGTCTCTGTAAATTGTAGATCACGATATGAGAATTCTCTGGAAGAATATAGCTCTGGCTGGTGTACGGAAGGCTATCTATCATTCTATCTATTGCCAGACGCCGTAATCCCGTAAGGGGTGGCCACACACAAATCGCCTCCATGTCGCCCTGTCCTCCGCCATTTCATTGCCCTGCTCCCAGCTCGCACCCCCTTCTCTCATATACCTCTCCACTCCATCCCTCTATCTCATCCTTATCCTTCCCCTCCCCTTCCCCCCCTCCACCTCACTCACATACACTCTCCTCGTCAGTCTCTCGCTCTTTATCCTCTCCATATGGCCATACCAACTTACTGTGTTTCTCCTAACGCTTGCTATCACATCCACAGCCACACCACAACGCTCCCTCACTTCCTCATTTGTCAGTCTGTCTCTCCATATGACTCCACGTGTACGGAAGACACGGGAGTTAAATATAATGGTAATAGACAGTTAGATCTAATGGATATTCAATTATAGTTGCTTTACATACCTAGGCCACTGGCACAAATGACCATACCACGGTTCTGCATATTTTTCATTGCCCTTTTTCGGGATTAACATCTTATTCTGTTGTTAATCTCTTCTTATTGATCAGCATCCCATATGGAGATTATAATTTTAGTCCAAGTTAAAGTGGGCAGGATATAGCCCTAGATACAGTACCTTAGAGCCAGAGTAAGCAATAGAGATGGGCTGTCGGTCTACTCAGCCCAGGGACGTGTTCTATGCTTAGTCCTTGGTACCTCTACACGATTTTATTTAGCATACGAGAGAGACTTGGCAATACCGATGTTTGATACAGCATTCTTTAACCATTTCATAAGTTGAGGCAATTTCCCAAGTTCAGTATAATCGTCTGGTGAATTGTGATTAAAAGACTAAAATACAGTACGTCATCTTACTGGAGGGAATAATGCTGAATAAAATAAAGAGAAAACGAAAGTTGATTAGGCAAAATATTCAAAATCTCCATCATCTTATCCCTGTTTACATGGAGAGAGAGAGAGAGAGAGAGAGAGAGAGAGAGAGAGAGAGAGAGAGAGAGAGAGAGAGAGAGAGAGAGAGAGAGAGAGAGAGAGAGAGAGAGAGAGAGAGAGAGAGAGAGAGAGAGAGAGAGAGAGAGAATCTTTATTTGGGAAAACCTGGAATCTTGCTTACCCCAACGTGAGTAAATTTTCAAAGCATTTTCGGTGCGTATCATGAGGAAGGTATGAGGCTAGTGACTCTCTCAGTTCACAAGTGCTGTCAACAGAAAAAGACATCACACACCAGGGGCACGATGAATGTGGAAATGAGCCAGTTTTATTGGACACACATGAGTCTATTAACATAGTGCCTTAAAAAAATAATAAATGCACCCAGAATGTGAACGGTGCATTTTCGAGTTCAAGTATTTACCACAGATAATATTTGCACTTATAATCACAGGGTGCTCCGTGTACCACAGTGCTTCTTCCGTGTTTTAGAAAGATTAGTGCAGTGAGGTGTGCTATAATCTTTTTTGACAGTGCTTATGATTGGAATGACGCTGGTTTTGCAACGTCTTTATTCTGAAAAAATATAAAGCCCTGTTTACTAAATATTCATCCTTTTTTCAGCAGCTGCATAAACCTACTGTTATTCGAACATTAAGAAACAGGACAAGTAACATGATTTGAACACTGTAGTTTAGATAAGGATTAAAGATTTTATAAGTACTATATAACAACTATTTTCCTTTATGTTAGTGGTATAGCCAGGGTTCTAATCTTACTTCCTCTTCCTCATTTTAAGAAGAGTATGTTGTGCTTTGAGGGGCTGGGGTTTGCGTTTCTTTTCTCCTCGAGTGTATGTCCCTCATGAATGGTTATCTCATTCAGGTCTGGCGTAGTTGTAGCCTGCCATAGTTTATTCATTTAACCTGCCCAAGATTTTCGTCTTTTGCGGCTTATATCACATAGCTCAGTGACAGAAAATGTCAATGCTGCGGCTCTCCATCCCTTCCAAAATACTTCTTCCGTGACTAGCACCATATTCTAGCATTAATCTCTCGCTACAGTTCAGCATTCAAGGCGGAGAAAGGACAATTTTGGGACAAGGTGAAGTGAACAGAATGTAGTGGTGGTGAGGATAATGACACATCGGTCAGTGTTACGAGTGATCACTTAATACTGTTGTGACAGAATTGGAATCCATCAGTTGCTTCCTGTCCTTGTTTGCTGGATCGACCTTACAGCCTTTGTTTTTTTTTTGTTTTTTTTGTTTTTTTATGTGGGGAAGAAGGAACCCAAGGCAATGAGCCCGCAAAACTGTTCCTTCCAAGAGAAAAACAAAATACGAGAGAGAGCCAAATTCAAGATCCATTCATTTCGAGATGCCTTGACACACTGCCTTTGAAAGGCTTTTGATCATAGGAAGCAGGAAATACAGACAGAGGGAGACAGTTCCAGAGTTGACCTGTTGCATAAATGAAGGACTTTGAGTAACTGTGAACTCTTGCATTAGAGAGTTGGACAGAAAAGGGGTGAGAGTTTGCTGCTAGACGAGTGCTACGCGCCCTTCGTAAAAGTGGAGGAATGCATACAGACAGTTCAGAGGAACAGTGACCATTGAAGTAGCTAAAGAAAAGAGATAAAGATGCAACATTGCGGCAAAGAGACAGAGGTTGAAGGGAGTCAGTAAGAGGGGGAGAGTTAATGAGACGAAAAGCCTTTGACTCCACCCTATTGAGAAGAGCTGTATGTGGGGAGCCTCCCCACACATGAGAGTTGTACTCCACACAGGGGCGGACAAAACCCCTGTATAGAGTCAACAATTGTGCAGGGGCAAAGAAGGAACGGAGTCGGCTTAGCACACCCAATCTTTTGGAAGCAGATTTTACAAGAGATGTAATATGATCTTTCCAAGACAAGTCCCGAGCAAATGAAACCCCAAGCATGTTCAACGATGATGCAGGATTAATTAAGTTGAGTATTATTAATAGGACTGGGGTTCTTACTTATCATTATTATTATTATTATTATTATTATTAGAATTATTACTATTATTATTATTATTATTATTATTATTATTATTATTATTATCTCTCCATCTCTTGCGGTTTCTCTTTCCTTTGTTTCTGGAGCCTACCTCACCACGACATTCCTTTCTCCTATTAATATAGTTTCTGTCATTACCCTACATTCTCACTCTCTTTGTAACTAATATAAATAATTTGTATATCTATGTTGTAGCATTTTTTCTACACCGATTCGTTTACAAATATCCATAATACAGTCTTCTACGTCCAATCTTCATCTCACTTCCCTCAACGCAACTCCTTCTCCGTTTTAGCTCTCTGACCCTGACGACGTCCTTCATGTTTTCCTCTTCTCAGCGCCAAGTGATATTGTTTAGCCTGGGAGAGACTTACCATAATAAAAGGGTTGTTTGTAAATCCTTCACTACTAGAGGTTTCCCTAAAATTACTTAAAATTGTCTCAGAGTAACAATGGCTAATTTTAAAAATACGTCATTTTATTGAAGGCATCAGCCCCTCCAACCCGATAGTGTATCCTGTATTACGTTCTTGTTCCTATTAGATTATTTCCTTCTACTTGCAAAAGCCATGTCCTATCAAAATGGTTAATCAGCGCTATTTGTAACCCGTCTGGTAAATTTTCCTCCAATGCTGAATATAATCGTCTGGTTGCAGCAAGACTTAGTGTGTGTGTGTGTGTGTGTGTGTGTGTCATATACATATATATATATATATATATATATATATATATATATATATATATATATATATCAGAAAAAGCATCTCACCCCTTCATTCAGGTGACGCCTTATTCCTATCTGTCTCACTAATTACATGCGGCTTAATTCAGTTTGGGAGATTTTCTTTTTTAACTCTCGGGGCTGGATATTCTTTTTACTAACCTCCACACTGCTTGGGGACTCAGAGCTAAACATACTCGTCCAACAGAATGATATGGTCAGAGAAGCTAATTATCCTCGCACTCCTTGCTCACCTCATGGTCTCAAATCTGGCTTCTTCCTCAACCAGTGTTCATTAATTTCCCTGTTACCCTCCTCATTTCCTGCCCACTAATCTCCTCCCCGTTAATCTAGCCTCCCCTGCCTCACTGCCTCCGCCTCACTACCTCAGCCTCACTTCCTCTGCCTAACCTCCGCTACCTCACCAGGAAATGACTCCTGGGTATTGGCCTCCCTCTCCCTCCTCCTGGTTCACTTCCTCTCATCAATTTTTCCCCTTCATTCTGCCTCACCTCCTCTTCCAAACTCAGTCTTTTTATCTCTCTCCTCTCATCAGACTTCCTTCTCCTTCGATGTGTCATTTCAGATCTCTCTTCTCAATTTCCCTTGCTAAGCATTCTCCTCTTATCATTCCCATTTCTTTTTTCCTGCCTTCCCGCCTCTTCCCTCACCTCTCATTTCCTCCCTTTCTAATCTCTCTTTTTTTCCTAACCACTCTCCTCTCTTCCCTCTTTCCTTCTCTGTCTGTCTGTCTGTCTGTGTCTGTCTGTCTGTCTGTCTGTCTGTCTGTCTCTGTGTCTGTCTGTCTGTCTGTCTGTCTGTGTCTGTCTGTCTGTCTGTCTGTCTGTGTCTGTCTGTCTGTCTGTCTGTCTGTCTGTGTCTGTCTGTCTGTCTGTCTGTGTCTGTCTGTCTGTCTGTCTGTCTGTCTGTCTGTCTCTCTCTCTCTCTCTCTCTCTCTCTCTCTCTCGCCTTTTCATCTTTCATTCCCCTTCCCTACACATTTTATCCCCTCTTTTTGTCTCACCTTCACCTTCATTAATCTGCCTTCTTCCACTTTTTTTCTCTACTTTTTCCTGCTTGCTCATTCCCACATCCCTTTCCATCCTCTTCCCTGACCTATGCCTCACCTTTTTTTTACTAACCTCCACTTCTTTTCTCTCCATTCATAACCTTCCCTTTCTCTAATCTGCTTTCTCCCATGTTCCTCATATTTTTATTCTATTACATCATCTCTTCTGACTCACCTGCTCATTCTAATCCCCACCTCTTTACCTCTCTCCACACATCAGTTTCCCTTCTCTCTCCTTCCTTCTCATCACTTCTTCACCTTCCCTACAAATCCCCCCATTAATTCTGCCCTGCTTTTCCGCCTCCTCACCACTCTCATCACTTTTCCCGTCTCTCATTTGTTTACATTCCATCTCGACCTTTCTCTTTTCTATCATCTCTTCTGTCTCACTTCAGTTTTGTAGCCTCTCCTTCCCCATCACCTTCTTTTCATAACTCTTTCCTTCCCTTCCCTGCCCTGCCTTTTCACTCCTCCCCTTTCTCTTCCAGTTCTATCCTGTCCTCTATGTCATCCCCTTTTCCTGACCTCTCTTCCCTCACTTTCTTGCCTCATTTCCGTCATGTAAATTCCCTTGTCTGTCCTTCCTCCCTGTGCTTCCATTTCCACAATTCTTCCTCGTCTTTCCTTTTTCATCTTACAACCTTCTGTCTCACCCCCAACCATCAAAATTTTTTATCTAACTCTCCAGTGCTCACCTCCTCGGTCTCACCCCTAACACCCTCATCCCTCTTCTGCATCACCCTTGACCCTCGCCACTCCTAGATCACCTTTCCAATCCTCACCTTTCCTTTCACACACCTCTCTTACCCTTACCTTTCCCTCCTCCCCCAAATCCTCACCTGCCCTGTCTACCTATCACTCTCTTGCCTAACCCCTCCTATGTCTCACTTTCCAACCCTCACCTATCACTCCTTCCCATCCAGGCCAGCCTAACTTACCCCCATTCTATCTCACTTCCTTTACCTTAACTCTGTCTTCCCACCCCTCGCAATCTTTCCCTCCCTTACCCTAAACCTCACCAACTCTACCTAGCCTTCCCCACTCCCTTTCCTGCATCACCCCACCTGCCTTACCCTCACCTAGTCTGCCTCGCCTCCCGTTGCCTCACCCAGCAGGAAATGAGGCTTGAGTGGCCGTGTTTGGTGGACGTGCCTCCTACAATGATATGACGAGGGCGCGCTGGTCACGTCTTCTTCAATCTGATCCTTCACTCTCCCCGTCGTAGACATTACCACTACATTTTTCCCCTTTAACTGAGGCAACAACTAGAGGATTAAGTTAGGAGGGGTGTCTAATAGTGGAATGGGTTAGAGAAGGTAATAATCTAACTGTTCTAACAAACATCTTTTGTGAATAACACTAAATCTGGAGACAACGATAAGATAAAAAAAAATTACGTCTCTGGATTCCATGGGTTAGTATTAAAATGACGTCTTTATTAATTTTGATTTTGCTATTCTGGAGGTGTGTGTGTGTGTGTGTGTGTGTGTGTGTGTGTGTGTGTGTGTGTGTGTGTGTGTGTGTGTGTGTGTGTGTGTGTGTGTGTGTGTGTGTGTGTGTGTGTGTGTGTGTGTGTGTGTGTGTGTGTGTGTGTGTGTGTGTGTGTGTGTGTGTGTGTGTGTGTGTGTGTGTGTGTGTGTGTGTGTGTGTGTGTGTGTGTGTGTGTGTGTGTGTGTGTGTGTGTGTCGTAGAATTACCACTACATTTTTCCCCTTTAACTGAGGCAACAACTAGAGTGTGTGTGTGTGTGCGTGTGTGTTTGTGTGTGTGTGTGTGTGTGTGTGTGTGTGTGTGTGTGTGTGTGTGTGTGTGTGTGTGTGTGTGTGTGTGTGTGTGTGTGTGTGTGTGTGTGTGTGTGTGTGTGTGTGTGTGTGTGTGTGTGTGTGTGTGTGTGTGTGTGTGTGTGTGTGTGTGTGTGTGTGTGTGTGTGTGTGTGTGTGTGTGTGTGTGTGTGTGTTTTCTTGCCTAGCTTTTCCTTAGATCACATGTGTTCATTTCTGGCATTAATCACGACGCGCTCACTTCATTAGTACATTCACCCAGACTCACGGATATGACTTTCTCATTTTTTTCACCTAAAACGCAAGGTTCATTAAATCAGGTCAACCTTTGGCCTCTCAAAGAAATGTGTCTTGCAAATGTAATTATACTGCACACGTTTCCTCCTGCTGCAGATGCGAGAAAAGAACATCTGGAGAAAAATTAAGATTGAGGTGTCTTTTTATGCCTCCCAGTCTGATTCTCGAGCAATAGTCAGGCTGGATTTATGCCTGTAGTTGGATTTATTTTGTATATGTTATTAAATCTATTAGAAGGAAGGTTTCTGCGAAGTTATCATGGTCTGTCTGAAGGTATACGATTTTTATTATTATTATTATTATTATGATGATGATGATGATGATGATGATTATTATTATTACTGAGTGTTCTTGTATTCTTAAGCGTCAGAGGTTATTTTAATTAACCTCTTAAAGCACCGTATATCAATAAAAATTCATCCCGGCTAAAGTCAGACGATTTTAATGAGCTGAATGATGTAGCTCTCAAAATGTAGCTTTACAATACAAAATTTTTTTAAAATATAACCCAACTGGTGTTTAATAATGGCAGTAATCGTTTATTTCCTTTTATAAAACTAATCCGTATAACCTGAATTTGTTAACCTTTTCATGTCTTGCTTGTTCACGTATCGCTTGGAGTGGGAAGCCTGCGGTAGTGCGAATTAATGTCTAACTCTGTATCTGTGGGTTAATATTCGCTTCACTTGCTAACCAGTTCCAAGCTTATCAGCTCAGGAAACCAGGTAACCAATCTGTTTACGGGTAATAGCCTACGAAGCCTGAATGATGATCCTGAATATGTAATCCAACAATTGAGGAAGCTTTGGATGTATGTTGCTCTATACCTCCCTGTGGTAAAGATGTTTCCACGACTCCATCTCGACTGCTGGCGCGGTGGTTGTTCCAGCAAAAAATCCAGAGTAATGGGAAAACATAATCAGACTATATGGACAAGGAGACACTGATAGACAGCCAGAAAGGTATGTGACTGAACTAAAACACAGATAGCTACCAGACAGAGGGACAGAAAGATAGATAGATCAGATGCTGGTTAGGAAATAGAGAAACGTGTATGCAGACAGCTTGGCATCAAGATAAAAAAAAAAAAGACAGCTCTATAAAGAGTTAAGACGATTATTGGCTTGTGAGGTGTGAAAGACGGGGCGAGACTGTTATGAAAGGATTACCGAAAGGTGGCTGATGAATGAGGCAGAACAGAAATAGAATAATCCAGTAAAAGATGAGAGTGAAGGGTAAGGGACTGACCTGAAAGTGTGTGAGGGAAGGGGTGTGTGTATAAGAGAAGAGTGTCGGGAGGAGAGTGTAAGGAAGAGAGTGTATGAGATGCGAATGTATGAGAGAGGAGACTGTCTGAAATGCAAATGTATGAGAAAGCGCATATGAGAGAAATATGGTGAATGAAAGAAGAGCGTATAAGGGAAGGTGGGTGTAAGAAAAATGCAAGAGAGAGACAGCGTGTACGACAGGAGAGTGTATGGGAGGATAATGTATGAGCGAAGGAGAATGTACGAAAAGGACAATGTAAAGCAGAAGAATGTTTAAAATTAGGAGTGTATGACTGGCATGTATGGAACAAGGTGAGTGCATGAAAACTGAGGTGCCTGAAGGAACAATATGAAGGAAGGAAGGAAGGTCAAAAGATAAATGGGAGAGGATATGAAGAAGGGTGGTGTGTGGTGGGACTTTGTGATGTTAATGAGCAAGGACACATATGCCTAGGGATCTTTTTGTCAAGGATGCCCCTTACTGCATGCGGTGTGGGGAGAGAGAGAGAGAGAGAGAGAGAGAGAGAGAGAGAGAGAGAGAGAGAGAGAGAGAGAGAGAGAGAGAGAGAGAGAGAGAGAGAGAATGCCGCATGACGAATGAGAAGAGCAAAACCATGAAGGGAATATGAAGACAGAAGATAAACAAAAGATACCTGGATAATGAGACAGGTATTGCATATATTCGGTATGGACGGTGGGTATTGGTGTCAAAATGGGGACCAAGGATGGAGTGTGGTGCGTAGGAGGACTGCCAGGCCTAAGGGAGCGTACTATCAAATCTATGTCCAAAGTGGGATGAATCAAACACATCTCCTCCATTACTACCGCAAACAATGATGGAAGAGGTTATGTTTTCTTGCGTGTCTGTTTATCTTCTTCTGTGCTTGATATATAAAAAGTTGCTATCGGATATCAATGAAATATGGTGGATAAAGGGAAAAAGGGCCAAGGAAAAGTTGGTTAAATTTTGAAGTGGATCCGGCTCCAAATGCAGTTATTATTATTATTATTATTATTGTTATTATTATTATTATTATTATTATTTATTTCTTTATTCATTTATTTTTTTGCGTGGCCGATTGTATGCGCTGTCTGAGATGGTGTAACAAGGCGGACAGAGACCGTAAAATTCACTGACTATGTGAGACCATCTGATTAGATTTTGCAGTGGATCCGAATTTGGATGCAGGAATAATTAATAAATTCTATTGGCTTTGGCGGAGTTATACATTCCCTGTGTACTTTCTAGCGTTATTCTTGTTGTCAACGGACGATTTCTATGCAAAGTGGTAGTCATTTCATGTCGTAAACCAGTTCAAAACAAACATCCTTAACTCCTTCATTAGAACAATGTCTATCTAGAGGCAGGAGCATCCCGTTGAGCAGCTCATTCAAATTGTTTCGGAAGCAAGGCGTTTCTCTCCCACAGACCTAGCGACATCCCATATCACGGACCTCGTGGTTTTGCATCTACCTAGCACTTTTGTACTGGCTTAATACATTCGTTCTACCGCATGACGACTTGCATTAACCCATGCAGTCTAGGAATGCACTTTACTGATTTGTTCTTGCTACCTCCAGACGGTTTGATTTGACTTACAAAGGCTATGTGAGTGAAGAGGTTAATTAAGACTGTGGAAAATATTAAGAATATATGGAGTAAATGGGAAGCTGTTGAATGCCGTGAAGAGTATGTTTGAGGGCGCCAGGCCTGCGGTGCGTGTGGTAGGTGAACTGAGTGAATTTTTCTATCTGGATGTTGGACTGAAACAGGAATGTGTCATGTCTCCATGGTTGTTCACTCTGAACATGGATGGATTTATAATAGAGATACAGGGTAGGGCAGTGGATATCGAAGCGACCCTAATGTGAGAGGGCAGCGTTTGAAAACTTCCTGTTCTGTTGTTTTGCAATTGATACTGTATTGTTAAGACGAAGGGGAACTGCAAGGCTTCATGAATGAGTTTGGGGGAGTGTGAACGAAGCGGAATCTAAATGTGAATGTTGGAAGAGTAAAGCTGTTGTCTTCGGGCGAAATGAAGTCACTGAATGCAGTGAGGTTGGATGGTGGGGAAATGGAAAATGTGACTGCATTTAAAAGTACTTGAGTAGTGTGATGAGTAAGGATGAAAGTTTAGAGGATGAAGTGCTTGAAAGGGTACAACAGGGAAGAAAGGTTGCTCATTCACTGAATGCAGTGATAAGAGATAGGGAAGTGAGCATGGAATTAAAAAATTCAATGCATGACAGTACTGTGATACCAACTCTAACATATGGAAAGGAAGCTTGGACCTTGTTCGAAGGAAGGACACAAGTCAAGAGTGAGAGCAGTGGAAATGAGTTCTCTGAGAAGAGCATGTGGAGTTACATGGTGAGACAGACTGACAAATGAAGAAGCCAAGGAGTGTTGTGGTGTGGATGTGGATGTGATAGAAAGCGTTAGAAGAAATACACTGAAGTGGTTTGGTTATGTGGAGAGAAAGGAGAGTGAGAGACTAACGAAGAAAGTTTATGTGAATGAGATGGAAAGGGGGGAGGGAGGGAGGGGGAGACCGAGGATGAGATGGAGGGATGGAGTGGAGACGTATAGGAGAGAGGGAGGGTGAGTTCGGGGGAGGGTAGCGTAATGGCAGGGGACAGGGCGACATGGAGGCAATTTGTTTGTGGCCACCCCTTACGGGATTAAGGCGTCTGGCTATAGACATATAGATAGATAGTTCTGTCCCTTCCAAAGTGTCTCAAGTAAGTGAAATAAAATCATCAAGAAATAGAAAGCATAAACTAAACTACACGATCCTGGACTGAAGAGATAGGCCATTTCATTTTCTCTCCAGACGATTTGCATTACACTAAGAGTTTTTTATTTCCTTTGTTTTTCCTTCCTCCATTCATTGTCTCTTAAAAAAAAAAAGATTAGTGAAGAGATAAAGGTAAGATAAAAAAGAGGTAAGAAATGAAAGAGATAAACAAAACGAAAGCTGTTATGAGAGAGGGTAGAGAGAAGGGTTGTACTGTGAGGGATGGCGGGGTTGAGTCGAGAATAAAGGGATGCCGATATGATGGGGGATTTATCTATATCCAATCAAGAGTGATGTAAGGATGAACGACTGGGATGTATGAAAATTGGCGAACGTTTCTACTTTGACTAATAGGATATCAGCAGACAGAATAAAATCATTTTGTGTTATCTAAATAGGATTCTTACGTGCCCAGTAATAAAGATGGATTAAGGAAATGGTGATGGAAAAAAGGAGGAAAAATATTAGAAGTTATTAAGACAGTGTTCTGTGGATGAATATTTTTATGATTAAATGAGGGGAGAGAATGAAGAGTGAACGAACTATAGAATAAGAAGAAAAACGAAGGAGAGTAAATAGATTGTGTGATGCGATTTGGAAGATGGAGTGAGGAAAATGAAAGGTGGATAAAGAAAAAGAATAAGAAAAAGCGAGGGAAAGAGTATTTAAAAAACGAAAGAAAATGTATCGAGTTAATGAGATACTGAATGTGAGACAGTGAGCATGGAATGAATATAATGAAAAAGGTGACGGACAAGGAAAAGGGTGAGGAAGAAAAAAGGAAAAGTAAATAAAATCAAAACAATATTACTGCTGATAAAGGCATTCGTGAGTGACCGTGGGGGATAAGAAGGACTGAGGAGTGTCATAGAGAGAATCATGGAGACAAGATTGACGGGGTAAAGAAAGATACTAAGTGATCTAGTCGACATTACATTGTAGATCGAGTTTTTTTTAGATAAAATTAGGAATGGAACGAGAAAAAATGACTGAAGGATGGATAAGGAATGAGAAACGAAGTATAATAAAATAAAGCCGAAAAATATTAGAGTGAAGATAAAGGTTACTGTGATAAAGTGAAGAAGGTAGAATGAGAAGCGTGAAAAAACGACGGATTGAGAAACTGATGAGGCGGAAAAATGGGGGAAGGTAATTGGAATGAGGGAGACATTACTGGTGAAAGAGTAGGAGAGGAATGAAGGGAATGAATGAACGATGGATGTAGAAATGGGTAAAGGAAAACAAAGGATAATAAATGAGCTGAAAATATGGCACAGTGATGATATGGATTTTAGTAAGAAAAGAGACAGGAAGATGAAAAGGAAAACTGAAGGAACGGCAGATTGAAAAACTAACGGGTGAGGGAAAGAACGAGGAAAATATATGGGTATAAAATTTAACAGAATTAAAAAGACACGACAATGCATATAAAGATTTTTGTGGGAAGAGTCAAGATGGGCATTAGGGGAATAAAGGAACGTTGGATGGAAAAAATACTGAGAAAAAAACTAGGCTGAGAAAATTATGACGAAGAGAAAATGTAGTTAACAGGATATTACACAGGAGAATCATTTTTTTTTTTTTTTTTTTTTTTTTTAGACAGAGAGAGTGAGAAAGGAAAGAGAAAAGTGAGCCAGGAAAAACTACACGTTTAAGATAAATGTGAATTCATAGGAAAGGACGAAGTGTTAAATGAAAAGAATTATACAAAGAGAAGCTCCGCAAGAATGAATGATGGAGAGAAGCAATGAAACGAAGAATGCGTTTGAACCCCTTCACAGCAGTGGAAGAATAAGGGATATTTCTGGTTAACTCTGGACAGTTTTATTTATCAGAGGGAAATCGCACGCAACCAGTGTGTGTGTGTGTGTGTGTGTGTGTGTGTGTGTGTGTGTGTGTGTGTGTGTGTGTGAGAGAGAGAGAGAGAGAGAGAGAGAGAGAGAGAGAGAGAGGGGGGGGGATGTGAGAGAGTTAGAGGCGGTAGACCTAAGAGAGATGGAAGAGCCTGACCCAAGAGATGCCATAAATCTTCATTCCCTCTACCATCTTCTTACACCAACTTTAAACGAGTTGATTTTTTACCCAGATAAGACTCCCCTTCTCCCCTCCCTTCGCGCGTGTCCTTACTAGGAGACGTACGGGTCCCTGGGCATTCTATTTTTACATTTCCTCTTATTTTTTCATCTCCTCTTGATGTACAGTATGTAGTTGTTTAATTCATTTTGGATTTTTCGATATATTTCTTTTCGTTTATCCTTAGAGCTCTTGTTTCTCATTATTATTATTATTATTATTATTATTATTATTATTATTATTATTATTATCATCATCTTTATCATCACCATCATTCAACACTTAATACCAGCTCTTTCTCCTCCTCTTCATCATTACCAGTATCATCAACGTCGTCGTCGTCCTTGTCGTCATTTCCATAATCAGAATCTATGACGACCTCTTCCTTCTCCTCCTCTTCCTCTCCTCCTCCTCCTTCTCTCCTTCTTCTCCTTCTCCTCCTCATCATCAACCCAGCTTTCTAAGATTTCTCTGAGTCGAAATCAGAAATGCAAAAAGTGAAAAACAAGAAAATTAGAACAAAGTATGAAGAGTAACCACTGAAACTAATCCCATCCAATTACATATAACTTAGGAGCACCACGTTCTAGCCTCTTCTATGTTCGTTTTACACACACACACACATATATACATATATATATATATATATATATATATATATATATATATATATATATATATATATATATATAGATAGATAGATAGATAGATAGATAGATAGAAATATATATAGATATATATATATATATATATATATATATATATTTATCTATCTATCTATCTATCTATCTATGTATATATATATATATATATATATATATATATATATATATATATATATATATCTTTTTCACCGTCCAAGTTAGAGCAAAGTCCCAGTAAAACAAGAAAATTAGGACAATGTATGAAGAGTAACAACTTGAATTAATCCCATTCAATTACTTATAACTCAGGAGCACCATGTTCTAGCCTCTTGTATGTTCGTTTTACACATATATATCTCTTCTTCAGTGTCCATGTTAGAGCAGAATCCCAGTACCCTAAGGGGAAAATCTTGGGGCATAAATTGTGAGTGCTGGAGAAGGCGAGATATGAGCTGGGATTACTGAGTTAAGGTGGACATTATTTCTACGCCCTAAGGACTAGATTCTGTTGTAATTTCCAGGACACATGCCATCTCTCACTCCAAGGTATCTCTCTCTCTCTCTCTCTCTCTTTGTTTGTCTCTTTCTCACATTGCCTCCGTCTTTGTCTGTCTGCGTATCACTCTTTGTCTGTCTGTCTGTCTGTCTGTCTATGTCCCTGTCTCTCATTGTCTGCCTGTCTATCACTTTGTCTGTCTGTCTGTCTCGCTTATTGTCAGTCATTCTGTATGTGTGTTTGTGTCTGTCTGTGTCTCCGTCTGTCTGTCTGTCTGTCTGTCTGTCTCTCTCTCTCTCTCTCTCTCTCTCAGTTCTGAATCCGATCCCCTATGTCCCCCTGATCCCTTATTAAACTCCAGAGTCCCGTTTGCTCGGGGGGGGAGGGGGAGTCTAGATTGGAGGGCGTATTCTCGTCGACGTGAAGGCTTCTTAGCACGCCTTCCTTAGCGGTTTATCTTGGTTTATCTTGAATATTTAACCTATTTACTATACTTTGGGCCTTCACGTGGTGGCACCGATATAGCTGGGCGGGTCCACTGCCTGGCTATACTGATGTTCCTTAGCTCCTTCCCTATTCCCAGTACAAGCATGGTGGATTGCAGGATGAGGGCACCTTCCGCCTGCAGTCCACTGGGTTCACATTGAGATGAGCTGGGAGTTACTGCTATTACTACTGCTACTACTACTGCTGCTACTGTTACTACTACTACTACTGCTGATGCTGCTGATGCTACTACATACTACTACTACTTCAGCTAGAAATATTACTACTACTACTACTTCAGCTAGAAATATTACTACTACTACTACTACTATTACTACTACTACACTAATCTGACTTTGAAAGGCTTAATAAATGAATGATTGAAGACAAGTGTATATAATTATAAAGACTCTCAAACACACAACTTAGCTTAGGAGGGTTCATAAATACAGACCCAAAACTAAGATGGGAGGCGGGTGAGGTTAAGCTACCGTAAGATTAGCAGTGAAGGAGGTAAAGAACAGGATGGAGAGGAAAGTTTTAGGAGGACAGAAAAAGTATGAGACGGATGGAGGGAAAGAACTGAGAAGATGTGACGAAGGAAGAAGGAAAGAAGGGAGAAGTAAAAGGTGGATGAATGAATTGGTAAGAGAACAGGAGAAAAATACAGTAATTGATATGAATAGACGACGATGGAAAAAAGTGGTAATGTGGGAGAAAGGGAGGAGTAATAGTGGGGAGAATAGAGGGAGAAAAATAGAGGGGAGAATAGAGCATAAGGGAGAGGAAGAGAAAACTGCACCGTAGAACTGAGACAGATTAGTAGAGGGACAGGGGAAGGTGAAGAGGGAGATAATTAGGGGAAGGAAAAGTGAGTGCCGGAGGGAGATGAGCAGAGTGTGTGTGTGTGTGTGTGTGTGTGTGTGTGTGTGTGTGTGTGTGTGTGTGTGTGTGTGTGTGTGTGTGTGTGTGTGTGTGTGTGTGTGTGTGTGTGTGTGTGTGTGTGTGTGTGTGTGTGTGTGTGTGTGTGTGTGTGTGTGTGTGTGTGTGTGTGTGTGTGTGTGTGTGTGTGTGTGTGTGTGTGTGTGTGTGTGTGTGTGTGTGTGTGTGTGTGTGTGTGTGTGTGTGTGTGTGTGTGTGTGTGTGTGTGTGTGTGTGTGTGTGTGTGTGTGTGTGTGTGTGTGTGTGTGTGTGTGTGTGTGTGTGTGTGTGTGTGTGTGTGTGTGTGTGTGTGTGTGTGTGTGTGTGTGTGTGTGTGTGTGTGTGTGTGTGTGTGTGTGTGTGTGTGTGTGTGTGTATTAGAGAGAGAGAGAGAGAGAGAGAGAGAGAGAGATGTAATAATGACAACAAGACCCAAGAAGCACTCAACTAACAACAAACCCATTGATCTCTACCAGGCAATTTGCAGTAAAGGGTACGAAATGAAAATGATTTCTGTGCAGCCAAGAAGGAGAGTAAAGGAGAAGGCTATGGAGATGGAACAAGTGACGTCAAGAAACTAAAGTAAAGAATGTGAATGTGGAGGAGACAGAACTACATATGAGGATGGCATAGTGGACACAGTTATATATTCTTTTAGACAAAATTGTTTTATGACGGATAAGAACAAATCTGGTGTGAAGTTGATATAATATATTGATACTTTTAACGAGCATGACATGTAACTAACTTGGAAAATCTGATGACTGTGGAGAATAATATAGTAGATGTGTAAAGAAAACCACAAAGCACACCTGAAAGCGCATGCCTCCGCAACCTGATCCGGATCCACTTCAAAATCTTACTAGACAAATACTTTCACGATTGCGGTCTTAGTTTGCTCTGTTAAAAAATCTCAGACAGCGCATTACTCCTCCCACGTCAATAAAACTTGTGATTCATTTCTGCTTCCAGGTCCAGATCCACCTCAAAATCTAGTCAACCCTCCCTTGATCCAATGCCTACGTATCCAGCATAAGTCACTGAAACTCGTTAACAACTTTTTGAGATACCCTGTGTACAACAAAAAGACAGACAGACACAGTTAAATTAATAAAATACACCAACTTCGCTAAAGGAGGTAAAAGTACACTCAGAGACAGAAGACTATAGAATTTAAAGAAAATTAATGAGAGAGAGAGAGAGAGAGAGAGAGAGAGAGAGAGAGAGAGAGAGAGAGAGAGAGAGAGAGAGAGAGAGAGAGAGAGAGAGAGAGAGAGTCGGCTGAGTCATTACAAGGTTCAGTAACAATCGCTGCTCCAAGAATGTCGGATTAAACGTCGGGATTTAGCACCAAGCAATAAATGAATAGATCTGTACAAACGACTGCGTTGCTGTACTACAGTTGACGCAGCCGTGGTAGCTTCATGTGGCAAATGAAATATTCTAAGAGTCATAGATTCATGTTGAAAATGATATATATGAAATACAGTTGTAAGCGAAACAAAAAAATCTTGTAGTTCGATAACCCACGACACCTGAACATGCAGTGACATAAAAACTAAAATATGCAAATTTACCTCCAAGATGAGTCATGAAACAAATTGCAGTGTTAATGACAGCGTGAGCAAGCACGCACGCACGCACACACACACATACACACACACACACACACGATCGCACCCTTTCCATGCATGTCAGCTGCAACGCAAGACGGAAATTGGAACCCAGGCCTTGTCCTTTCCCCCCTCCACTGCTCCTACATGCAGACTAAGCCATGATATCGAGACATATCCTGCCGGTCCTCCTCCAACCTGCGCACTAACACTCGCTGTCCTAGACCTACCTCGTTAGCGATTTCATTTCTTGATCTAAAGGCATTTGGAGCTACGTGGAGGGAGAGACAGACAAGTGGGGAAGCTTGGGGAAATTATGTGGTGTTACGTGGATGTGCTGGAAAGTATTATAAGTGCCTTAAGATGGTTTGGTCGTGTGGAGTGAATGAGTAAATAGGCTAGGGAAATGTACTTGTGTGAGACAGAAGGGGAGAGGGAACAGTGGATGAGGTGGAGATGCATATGAATTAGGGAGGAATGGGCTGGAAGAAAGGCAGTCTGATGGCAGAGGAAAGGGTGACACAGTAGCAATTTAGTTATTTATTGGGCCATAGACAGATGAGAAGACGGGTCTAAAGGAATCTGTTCCCATTATAAGCGAAACTGTTTTAAAGACTTTTATTTCTTCATTAACTCTTCCACTATAATAGCATCTAATTTCTCTTGTCCTTGATATCTCTAGACAATTAATTCGAATTCATGGGAGGAATAGTATATAAAAGAGATTTTTGTGATGTGAAAGTTAAGGGATATACTAACATAATGGCATCTTTCTCATCAATGATCCACAGGTGTTTGAAGTTTAAAATGATCTGATTTTCATATTATTCTTACTGCCACCAGACGATTCTGTAAATAAATTGGAAACCAGAATATTAGGGTGTTCTGAGAGACTCTTGTTCTAACTTAGGTTGGTTTATGGCTGAGTTTGAGTTAAAAATTGTTATATCGACACGAATTCATTTTTCAACTGTTACGGAGCTACATATATTGATCTTATGGGCGAGAATGGCCTCCTTCATAATTAGCTCATAAAATCATTTGTAACTATAACTCCAGCGGCTGGGAACTGGACCCACGTTGATATAGCAGAGTCAGCTCTTGAATAACATGAATTTTCTAAGGCAATCTCTCTGGACATCTTGTAAATAGCCTACAGGTTGGCCTTATATAACACTTCACTTCCACTCCTCCGGGCGACTTCTCTTGTGTTTTGTGGACAGTTCAGTCAGTGCTATCAGTGTCTACCTTACATCATTTTTTCATTTCCCGCTACAAACTCCACACGCACACCCACACCAGCAAACTCAGCCGTCCCCGCAATACACACGATGCGGCCAGATGAGTTTGCACTGAAGCGCTGTTTTCTGGTCGCCGTGTATACCCCTCTATCAACATCTATGCTGAATAAAATCGCCTGGTGTCTGCATGAATAAAATAGAAAATACATCATCGAACTGAAAATGGGCGAAAAAGTTTGTTGCAACAGCTAAGAGCCCTCCCGTCCGCCTCCTCATAATTTCACACCGTCCTGCATTGCATCATACTCTTTTTACATTAACTTGGCCTAAAACTGCTATTTCTTCATCCTGAATGCTGAGTTGTGATAACAGGTAGGCGATGGAATGGGATGCTAGTTACGAAAGAACGCTACGGATAAAATGTAGAACCACAGCCTTGTCTTTTTACGCCACTAAGCTACGTGAAATATGTTGCAAAAGGACGAAAATCTGGGTCAAGGTAAACAGAGTATAGTTTACCTGATTGCCATATTCCTGTGCTAGGAGGCCTGTTTATCTACTGTACACTTGATTGTTTAGCTCTGTCTGTTATTTAGCTGTGGCAACTTTTTTCTTTCTACCTATATGTCTACCTGTCTGTCCATGTGCCTGTATTCATCTGTCTACTTACCCATCAATCTATATCTTCTATCGATCTATCTACCTGCTTGTGTGTCTGTGTCTATCAACCCATCTCGTTATCTCTCATTCAAAGATAGATAGATAGACACATAGATAGATAGACAGATATAGATAAATCTGTTTACCCATCGTGTTTTTTTTCTTTTAATACTATGTGACTGCGACCAGAGCTTTTCCAAGCTCTCCCAACTCACCACCATCGTTACCACAACGCGATGGTTCTAATACTGAGCCGTTATTTAGCTGGCACTCCGTAACACTTCCTCCTCAGCGATTTAGTTTGCTTAACCCTCTCATGGTCAAAGTAACTCTATTATTGTATTCCAACTAACACTAGGCTTCTTTCTTCAGCTAAGAGTAACTATAGAAAACTAAATGTGTGTGTGTAATTCACCGGGTCGGTCAGGATCACTTTGATGGTCGTGATCGTCAGCTTTTACCCTCCCGGAAGGGAGCTGAGAGCTCATATAGTCCGATCTAAGGGCAAGGCTGTGACCTTCACACACGCACACACCCGTCCCCTTGCTCAAGGGAGACAGTAACCACCCATTTCGTCAGTGAAACTTTTCGCAACGTGAACGAGGCGCGAACTCCCGTCCACCAGTTGGCAAGCAAGAGCGTTACCAATGCACCAGCGAGCGGTGTGTGTGTGTGTGTGTGTGTGTGAGAGAGAGAAAGAGAGAGAGAGAGAGAGAGAGAGAGAGAGATGACGCGCCAATATCTTTTCCCCACGCCTTTATCCCACCTGGTCTTCAACTTCCCTCTCGCCAGGAAGGCAAAGAAACTGATGGTCGTGAAGGGACAGAAGCCAGAAAAAGTTACACTCTCAGGCTCCTATAGTTTTATGTGAAAGAACAAATCGTCAAAATTTAGCTGAAGATAGAATAATAAAACTCTCCTCATCAGGTGATTCTGACAATATTAAGACCTTCAGACTTCTTCCATTCACTTTCGGTTGAATAATTTTATCTTGTGCTGGCCGTAGCAAAAAAACCATAAACCTCCCCTCCCATGAGAAGTTAATTTCCTTTTGTATATTACCAATTCAGACTATACTGGTGTTTAAAAAAAAGATCAAACGATAGCAATATGATAGTCGCTTTGGATGAATTGGTATAAAGTCTCTTATGCGAACGATTCATTTCATGCTACAAGTCTCGGTGCTCATCCAATACTGCAGGTTCGGAAACGCAGGTAAAATTAATATATCTCCATGGCATCGATATGAGACCAAATTCTTTCTAATCGGCAGACTTTCAATGTCGTTTTCGCATCGTCAAATCCCATCACCTTCGAGACCGGAAAAATGCGGGTAACAGTTCAGTTAACGAGGAAATGGCGCCGTTCAGTAATTGTTCAGTGTGGGATGAACGATACTGGAATGTATCGCTCGTATTGTATTCCTGCTTAATTGGTAATGTTACTGCTTGGAATTACAGCGCTGGAAATTTCGCTTATCAATAAAAATGGCATTCTCTCGCCATCCCGTTCTTCAGCCGAGTTCTGCCCTCTCTTTATTCTTAATTGCCTTTTGCCATCCTTTCCTCTGTTTGCGCTATTACCTCTCCTCTTTTTCGTGTTTTCTATCTTTACCCTCTGTTTTGTTCAGGTGTCCTTTTCATTTCTTGTTGTCTGTACTTCCTTCTGTCTTAATTCTATCACTGTTCCCTCTTCACATTTTTAATAATTTTTACTTTCTTCCATCCATTCTTCTGCTCCCTGTTGTTACCTCTTCGCCTCCTTTCTTCCTTCTTATGCTTTATTTACTTTCTTTACCATTTGTTCTGTTCTCAGTCTTGTTTACTTTCCTTTCGTCCTCTTTCGTATCCTTAATTGATTTTCGTTTTTCAGATCATCTCACTTTTTCCTGTTTTTAGTTTTTTACATCCTCTTGTCGTCTTCTTTCTCTCTTTTCAGTTCTCTATCTTTTGTATTGTTCTTTCTCTTTTCTTCTATTTATTTTCTGTCTTAATTCTGCCATTTTCATATCTTCACATTCTCAATTAATCTTCCTCTCGCCCATCTCTCTCTTTTTCCTGTTGTTATTTCCTTTTCGTCTTCTTCCTCTTTTTCATAGTCTTCTCTTTCTCTAAGTTTTGTACTTTACCTCTTCACTTTCTCTCTCTCTCTCTCTCTCTCTCTCTCTCTTTCACTCCTTTTCCAACATTTCCTTGCGCTCAGTTCTTACAGTACTTTCCATCTTTCAATTGTCTTTTCTAGCTTTCTCTCCTATTGCTCTCTCTTCTCTACCTCAAATCACACCCTCTTCCCTTCTTCCCTTTCTATCCCTTCCCTTTCCCGTCCCTCCATTCAGAACCCCACTCTCCACCCGATCTGTCCCCTTCCTTTCCCTATTTATTTCACCCATATCTTCATCCCGCAGTCCACCGGGTTCACGCCAAGATGAGGGAGGGGCCGCAACAGAAATATAACAAACAACTTTCCCTTTGCTCTTCCTTTCCTTTCCTTTCCTTTCCTCTTTTCTGCATTTGCATTTCCAACCTCTTCCTTTCCTTTTCTTACTATCTTTTCTACAACGCCCCAGTGATGTCTACAGTTTCCTTTATCCTCCCTTCTACAATAATCTTTTTTTGTATTTTTAACCTCCATTTCCAGCATCTATATACATTTCTTACATTTTTCCATATTACTGTTTACACTTACCCCTTCTCGGTTCTTCTTGTCGTATTTAATTTTCACAAGTTACCTTCACAGAGTACTTTCCCTTCCTGTCTTTCATTCTCATAATTAATTTCTGTTTCATTTCGCAATTCCTTCAGTATCCTTCACATTCGCTAATCTCCAGACTTCACCTACCGTATTTTCCACCTCCCAATCAGCGTTCATACTCCAGCCCTTTCTCTCTCTCATTATACTTTTCATTTCTCATTTTCGTTACTGTCATCTCCATTTAGTGTCTGTCAGTCCTTCCCGTTGCTCATTTCCCACCGACATTGCATATTTCATCTTCTTCCACTTTTTCTGGCTCTCATTTTTTCGTTTTCAGTTTCAGTTCCCTTACATACTACCCACTTTCTCAGTTATCAAAATCTAGTCTACTTCAGCATCCATCATGGTTCCACGTTCTCCTTCGATATCTACTCGATTTTCTCTCCTATC
This sequence comes from Coenobita brevimanus, assembly GCF_032717465.1. Taxonomy (NCBI): domain Eukaryota; kingdom Metazoa; phylum Arthropoda; class Malacostraca; order Decapoda; family Coenobitidae; genus Coenobita; species Coenobita brevimanus. Next base: position 48,178,159 of record NC_137050.1, on the reverse strand, counting down.
ACTTTCTTCCAGTTTCCTCTACTCATCTTCTTCCCCCAAAATCGTGCTCCCCTCTAAATAAATAAATAAATAAATAAATAAAATCATTCAAATCCCCCCTCCCACCTGACATGCTTTCCAAATTTCACCATTTCCCTCACCTCCTTCCTTCATTACTTTTTCCAATCGCCTTCGCCATTATCTTTTCCATTTCACGTCCCCTTCCTCAGTATCACGATTCAGCTTTTTCACACTTCCCCCTTTTTGATATCCCAACATCATTTCCTCTCACCATGTCCAAAATAACACATCACATCTCCCGCTATGAAATTCCATCTCTCACTTAGATCCCTTGTTTCACTCTTTCCCACACACATTACCTGTTTCCTAGTCTTTCAATCTTTTCTTCCATCATTTTCACCAGAACCTTAGCTCTGTACTTCTCGTCTCTCAGGCACGTTTCATATTCCATCTCCTCCCACACACTTTCCGAAATTTCTCATCCACTTATTATTTTCCCATCTCCCACATAGGTATATTGTTTCACCTTCTCCTACACATCTTCGCCGCTTCCTATCGCTTTACTCTTCCCACCCACCCCACAGCCTCGTCCACTGCTCAGTGTTGGTACAGGGATAGCATTCGCTCAAATCCCCACATCCACAGACATTTCGGTACACGTTTCTCTAAATTCGGGCCAAATCCGAGTAGCCAGTTGTCCATTACAGCGCGCAAGGTATTAAGCCTCCGGTGCTCTAATCAGCGTAAATCAAAATAAACAAACAGAATGGAGGCTTGGGGTGTGTGGGTCGAGGGAGGCTGGGGGTGCAGGCAGGGAGGGAGAGGGGAGAGTCGAGTAGCAGGTGTGCATGTGGTGAGGGTGGAACTGTGTGTGTGTGTGTGTGTGTGTGTGTGTGTGTGTGTGTGTGTGTGTGTGTGTAGAGGTGAAAGATAGGATGGGTATGGATGGGTATTGTAGCAGATGTGTGTGTGTGTGTGTGTGTGTGTGTGTGTGTGTGTGTGTGTGTGTGTGTGTGTGTGTGTGTGTGTGTGTGTGTGTGTGTGTGTGTGTGTGTGTGTGAGAGAGAGAGAGAGAGAGAGAGAGAGAGAGAGAGAGAGAGAGAGAGAGAGAGAGAGAGGATATGGATAGATATGGTAGCTCGTAAGTGTGTGTGTGTGTGTGTGTGTGTGTGTGTGTGTGAAAGATAGGATGGGTAAGGATAGATATGATAGCAGGTGTGTGTGTGTGTGTGTGTGTGTGTAGTTGTTTTATTTATGTGTATGTTACGGGATTGAGGTTGTGAGAGTGTGCCTTTAAGCGAGTGTGTGTTTAGGTTTAATTATGTATGCTATTTTTTGCAATGCCTTGAGTGATTATATGAATGAATGAGTGTGCATGTGTATGAGAGAGAGAGAGAGAGAGAGAGAGAGAGAGAGAGAGAGAGAGAGAGAGAGAGAGAGAGAGAGAGAGAGAGAGAGAGAGAGAGAGAGAGAGAGAGAGAGAGAGAGAGAGAGAGAGAGAGAGAGAGAGCGCAATCACGGTATTTCTGTAACTATATTTTCGACATTAGGCCTAATATATATCAAAATTCATACTGACCCCCATGAACCCCTGTGTGAGAACGAGTGTATATATATTTCTCTACCGTGGTTTTCAGTGTTTGCTGCGTATCACTGAATATAATACCGTTCTCCTAGTTCCTATGGCAAAGGCTTGAAAGGTCACTATTAGCGATGTTGGAATAAATAACTGTGCCAAGCAGAAGTAAATATTGGTACAAACATTAAAACAATTATCGGCAGGCTTTGCTTCAATACCCCTCACTGGTACAGTTGCCGTGAATACGCAGTAAGGGTTGGTACACCTGATCCTCCCTCCCTCAATCTCTCCGTCCCTCCCTACCCCACCACATCTCTCTCTCTCTCTCTCTCTCTCTGCAGATATAACTCCCGTAGCTTCATGTCGTGTATAAGGAATAATTCATAGCAATGGACATAATGCTCGAAGGAAGGCCTCAAAACAGCAAAGCATTATCCATTAGATAATATAGAAATGAAAGAGCTGTTAGTCTGCTTGGCGCCCATCGTCTTCTAGGTTCCCACTTCAGGATTTTCTTATGCGTTATGATAGCGACAGCCACCATTACCATTTTAAAAACAGGTTGATGGCAAACTAAATAGGCCTAACTGCCCAGTACATACAACACCCCATGAACAACACATATAAAGTGTATACATTATACTCGTATATAGCAGTATCGCCATAATATTAACCATATCAATGACCCGTGAATGCAGTAGTGCATGGATTATGAAACTAAGAAAAGGTATATCACCAGTTTGAAGAAGATAACGTCGCAGAGGGCCTGATCGGTAGGCACATTCGTTTATTGTAGGATAGGCTTTTATCTCAGACGGCTCTTGATGTGCATATAACGTGAGGAATGTGTTGCCTATGAAACTGCTTCACTTTCGACAATTAGAGCATCGATTGAGCAGTGCTCATATTCAAAATGGATTTGGGTTCTTTTGTAACTTTTCTTAAACAGCGGCTTATTCATCACACAACACATCATCCTCGTTTATACTTTTTACGAAAACTATGTTCTTACTCAAGGGCTGTAGGTAACGTAAAAGGCAGTGATAATTAATAAGCAAAACAAACTGCTTAGTAAGCCGTGCTACGAAGTCTCCGATGCCGCTATGAATATGTATTGTACCTAAGGCTCAGCAAATCAGGAATGCAAACTAGGCACGTTAGTTCAGGAGTTTATTTTCAGATGTCTCGTTCAGTGTGTTAAATTTTATCATGCTAAAAGAGTGCCAACAATATTTCTAGTGGGTGTACACATTAATATTCAGATGATGTCATAACACACACACACACACACACACACACACACACACACACACACACACACACACACACACACACACACACACACACACACACACACACACACACACACACACACACACACACACACACACACACACACACACACACACACACACACACACACACACACACACACACACACACACACACACACACACACACACACACACACACACACACACACACACACACACACACACACACACACACACACACACACACACACACACACACACACACACACACACACACACACACACACACACACACACACACACACACACACACACACACACACACACACACACACACACACACACACACACACACACACACACACACACACACACACACACACACACACACACACAATGCCCCTGACAGCTCTTCATGGCTGAGTAGAAGTCATTATGGGACGAGTACAGGGGGACTCAGTTAACCCTAGTAGATGAGAAGGTAAAGTGGCCTCATTTGTGTGGTGGCTGACTTGTTTGCCGGGGAGGTCACCAAACTGATTATGCCGTTAACAACCGTACCCTGCTCCGTAACAAGGTCATTAGGCCACTTACCTTCATTAGCCTCAGCGTGCTCACCTTCTGTATTTATCAAGGATCTTAACCTCCTCTTCTCGGAACAGCTCAAGTAAAGAATTCCAGCTACCCCTGAGAGTCATATTAAGTGGTTATTGAGTCAGGGGAGGTGGTAGCCGAGTTGGTAAAGTGGTCTGCTATTGTTCAAAAGGTCGCAAGTTCAATCCACAGCCGGGCGAGGAACAGTCATCAGATTCGTCACAAAAGACCACTCCTCTTCCACAAGACCCACCGACATGTTACAAAAATACCTCCATAAATATCATAAAACCAGTCCTGAATGAAGCACTCCAAATCTTTACTCTGTTGGGACTGTGGGTATTAGTGACAAAGTGGTGACAGGTGAAGGTTTGAAAAAAGTTGGAGAACGACTAATCCTCAGGGAACGAGCTTTTAAGGTTATACTCGAGCTGGGCGAGAGAGAGAGAGAGAGAGAGAGAGAGAGAGAGAGAGAGAGAGAGAGAGAGAGAGAGAGAGAGAGAGAGAGAGAGTACAGAAATCAACAATGTACGTATTCAGACGTTGGTTTTGGTGTATCTGGAAATACTGTACTCAACTCAAGGTAGAGTTTTCGGTTTGGTGTGGGTCAGATAAAGTATTCATTTGTCCTTTCACCGCCTCTGTCAATAAATGAATAATATCCTCTAACAGTAAGAATAATACGACGCTACAGGACTGAAAGGGCTAAATTGAATAAATCGCTTCGTGGTGAGTAGTAGCAGTAGTAGTAGCAGTAGTAGTAGTAGTAGTAGTAGTAGCAGTAGTAGTAGCAGTAGTAGTAGTAGTAGTAGTAGTCGTAGTAGTAGTAGTAGTAGTAGTAGAAACCTCAGGCTCTTCTGAATGTGAACCCAGCGGACTGCAAGCTAAAGTTATTCTTCTCCAGCAGTCCACCATCCTCCTTTTGGGGGATAAGGAGGGAATTGAGGGACGTTGAATGACCGAGCAGCAGAGTTTCCCAGTTCATATCGGTGCCACTACGTGAAGGCGTCCCTTCCCAGAACCGGCTACAGGAATAAAACCAAAAATATATATGATCGTAGGGAAAGGGTTTAAATCAAATGTTTATAAATACAAGCCCAGTTCCCCAGGTCTCGCTCCCTAACAGCCTGCCACTGAGCCACTCCACTAATGCTGAGGGCACGACTCGTTGCGCGTGGCCTGATTGGAGGGGATAATTGGCCTCATCCTCGTTAACCGCGTCCCGGGTTAATCACTTGGCTGGTGTGTGGAGTGCGCAAGACTAAGCACATTGTTTCTCGGAGGCTTTGTCCTCGTCAGGATACAAGCCATTAACAGCCGTGTAGCCCCTCCCAATACCAGAGCCCTGTTATTGTCAGCAGGGGTAAACAACTTATTGCTAAGGTACAGATAGAAAATTAAAGGAAGTGGAGGTCGAAGTACAGACTCCTCAATTTTAAGATAACGTCCATCTCTAAGAAAGTCCTGTTCATCCGTTTCACATTAAAGATTTTCGGAAACGAATGGCTTCACTTTCTTAGACTCAAGATTTATCAAAGCTCCCATATTAGTTTCCCAGAACTCCACATCTGTCTAGTACTTTGAACTAGTTAACCCTTTGCCGGACAGGGCTCTTCCTCAGTCCAGTGTCGTCCCGTTTTCTCTTGGGGTAAGAAAGCTCCGTAACGCCCATTCCTAAGCGATTTATTTTGCTTATTACACCGCGCCGTCCACTTCTGTGTTACTTAAATCATTCTAATAAGACCATACTCTGCATAAATAACGTACAAAGCGATATTAGCCAGCCGTATCTAAATATAAATCACAAAGGAAGAGGTGTTAGGGAGCCCCCTTGACCAACGAGAGTACGAGTCTTAGTGGATATCTGCTCATTCACTTTTGTGCAGTCGACTGGGTTCACTTTGTCTTAACTATAATTTTTTTTTATCTCAACTTAGCCTAGATTTTTGATCTTTCATAGATTACTTCACGTGTCTTAGTAGTACAGTAAGATAGCACTACGGTCCAATATAATTTCCGTAGTACTTCTTCGTGACAAGTAATATATTCCGGTGTTAATATATTGTTACAACTCAGTATTCAAGCAAGAGAGACGGCAATTTGGGGGCACATCAGAGTAAAAATGATATAATTATTTAGCCCCAGGAAGTTTGGTAAAGCATTCTCCTAAACTTTGATGAAAAGACAAGGGAATGTTAAACCATCCGAGAAATAAAGTGGTGAAGAAAGATTGGTTATATCTCACCAGTTTGAATAATCTTAGGAACAAACTGGGAAGATAGGCGATTCCCTGACTATCCATATCAGAAACAGGTCGTCTGATTAAAAAAAAAGAAAAGAAAAGAAAAGACATTTACATGTCAACTGCAGCAGAACAGAGAGACGAAGATCAAGAACGTATAGAGGCAGTTTCTGCACTGTCTTTTTATACTACCTTACGATTTTGTTCTGTTCCGCAGAGACCCCCCGCCATGCAAGGATATAGTTTTGTTTCTGGTTTCCTTTTATATTTAACTCTACTTTGACAATGAAGTGCATGGTGACTGTGTGAGTGTCAAGCAATCTTACATACGATTTAAGCTCCCGAAATCTTCTTATCTGGAAACTTCACAGCACCTGTTCCTTAGAGATTTATTATGCCTATTACACATTAATAGTTACCTGTATTCATATCAAGTACCACTGCCTCAGTAATGTATAGCAAATAAACCGGTAAGTAAGATGTGTTATGAAACCTCTAAACTCACTCTAAGACACTGACGTTTGGATGATGGAGGTTCACCTGGCTTCAATACAGGGTTCATATCCAAACACTCAACTATACTGACTGGGAATAATCATTTTGGTGGCTCTACCGTGTTTATTAGCGTCCAATTCTGGGTACAGATTTGACAGTACGTTCCCTGAGGCCCTGTAGTCTTGCTGTATGTCATGCTTCTTCACGTGTCACCACGCCGGCGCTATTAACCACCGTCCACATTGAATACATGCTATACCTGTCTCATGCAAGATTTGAGTGATACTGTAAGTGGGAATGTTTTTATGACAAGCTGGAGGGTGTAGCTGATGGAAGTAGAGAGGGTATTAAAATTCCAGTACTCAGCTTATCCTCTTCTCAGCCTCAGATCCAACTCGCATTCCTTTAGACAACAAGCATTAACTCTACCCACTTGATCACCACTACCCACCTGCATCAATCACGCCTCCCTACATCTTCTAGTTATAACACCTAATCCATTGCCCTGTAAATCCTATTGGTTTGTAGGTAATCTCTCTCTCGCTTCAACTCCCATTTTCACCCGTCAGTCTCTTCAGGAATCCTCTCACAGTGGCGTCATCCATACTACTGTGTTCCAGCTAACGCCCGACTGTTTTACGTTGCTGATATTGAGTCACAGGAGCCTGAGGGTGTTGATACTTCCAGGATTAAACCTCTCTTTTTCGTGTCTTCCCAGTTACTATATTCCAACCAACGCTAAACAATTTCATTTAGTCGATAGCTTGTGTAGGTGTCTGAGAATGTTGGTAAATCCTCAAGCTTCACTTCTGCTATTTCTATATTATTTTTAATCACTTTATCTCGCCGGTATACCCAGTCCTCTCCCTCTGCAATCATTTTACACAATCTCTCTCTCTCTCTCTCTCTCTCTCTCTCTCTGTATGAGTGATGAGTCAATGTGTCTGGCATAACCACACAGCCAATACCATCGGATAGTCACTCGCTCAGACCGCTCACACATCTATCTTTGAGCAGCCGAAGGAAGGGAAGGAGAGAAGGAGTAAAGTGGGAAGAAGGATAGTAGGAGGGAAGTTTGTGATGGAATATAAAAGGAAGGACTGAGGAGGAGGGAAGTGGGAAGGAGAAGAATAGCAGGAGGGAAATTGGGATGGAATATAAAAGGAAGGATGAGAAGCAGGAAGGAGGGAAGGAGAGATCGATAAAGAGATAGAGGAAGGAAGGAAGGAAGAATGGGGAAATTGAGGAAGGAGGGAACAATGAGAGACCAAGGAACGAGCGAGGAAGGGGGAAATTGAGGAAGTAGGGCAGGAGAGGAGAGGGAGAGACTAAGATGGAGAGCTGGACGAACGACGGAAGGATGAGGCGGAGGAAAAATGGAAGGATGGATTGAGGAGGACAAAGAAGAAGCGATGGAAAGAGAATGAAGGAGCACAGAAAGATGGGAAGGAGAGAGAGAGGTGAAGGGAAAAAAAAGATGGGAGTGACTGAGGAAGAGATGGAGAAATGGAAGGAAGGAGAGAAAAGGAAGGAGGGGAAAGAAAGCTGGGAAGAAAGAGGATGGGAGGAGGAAGAGGAGGAGGAGGATTGTTTTGATATGATGACAGAGACGAAATCTGAATGCAGAGAGGAAGGCAAAATTAGAAGAGCTCATTCAAAAAAAAAAAAAAAAAAAAAAAGACAAAGGAAGTTAAAACACATGAAGAAGAAAAGGAAGAAAGGGTGTATTAAAAATATGAAGGGAAACAGACTAGTTCAGTAGAAAGAGAATTGGGATGAATGTGAAAGTTAAAGGTGATGGAGAAACAGAAAGGTGAAAGAGTTAAGCAGGGGATGGAAATATGGGAGAAGGGATGATGATGATGATGACGTAGAAAGAGATGCGGGAAGGATGGGATGTAAAGACAACATAACGAGGAGTTTGAGATGGAAATGGAAAGAGAGAAGATAGTAGAAGTTAAAGAAGGAGAAGACGGGGGGAAAGATGGGACAGAAATATGAGGAAGAAATAAGAGAAGACAGCTGAAGTTAATGAAGAACAATAAAACACAGACGATAGCAATATTTACGAAGAAACGAGGAGAAAACGAAGGAAATGAGGGAAGGATTGAATGGAATTACAGATGAAAGAAAGGGGAACGGGGAAACAGAAATTACAAAGAAAGAAGAAATATGTGAGAACTAAGAGTGAGAGAGAGAGAGAGAGAGAGAGAGAGAGAGAGAGAGAGAGAGAGAGAGAGAGAGAGAGAGAGAATAAGGGAATTCATAAAGAGGGAAGGAATAAAATGGAAGAATATTTAACAGAGAGTTTATTCTTTAGAACGTTCCATATCTCTATGGTCGTAATCTGAGAGGCTTTGAAGTTTTCCAAACACCACTTCCTTAACGATTGAATTCGCACATCACACTTTAATAATCCTTTTGCATGCAGCTGATAAACACCACTTCCTTTACGATTGAATTTGCACATCACACTTTAATAATCCTTTTGCATGCAGCTGATACAAACTGTATCTTTGTTAAGCATACATAGATAAAAGAGAAGGTAACTTACAAAAATAAAAAATCGCGAAGGAGCAGGCGTTACGAGGCTTCTTAAACCACCTAAAATACGGCCATTAGAACAACAAGGCGGAGACAAGGGTAGATAAAGAGGGAGGACCTTGGAAGCAGGGATACTTGGTTGAACGGAGGCGGTGGTGATGATGGAGAGAAGGAAACAGATAACGTAGGATGAGGAAGACTGTTGAAGAAGGAAGGAAACAGAGGGATAGCTATGGAAAAGAGGATGGATGGAGGGAAAAATGTCTGGGGAAAACTGAGAAAAAGGTGAAGAGGGGAAAGAAAACGAAATAACTGGGAAGGGTAAAATGTAGAAAAGGAGGAACTTCAAAGAGAAATGAATAAGTGAACAGAAAAGCAAGAGATATCAGACAAAAAAATATACTGGACACTGGAATAGAGGAGAGTTAACGGGGAAAAAAGTTTATCTACTACTCCTATTCTAATGAGTCTGCTTCATACATAAGGCACATTCGTCATATTCCTTCTTGTTGCATTATGTCAACGAGAATCACCTAAGGACTGAGCAACATAGCAAGCATCTCTCAAGTTCATTAGGCAGTGGAGGAACGTGAATATAAAATGCGAGTATCAGGGGATATTTTGTCCCCGACTTTACAGAAGGGACGAATAGATAATAGGGAATAAAGAATGATGGTGAAGATGGGACGTGGATGATGGAGAGCAGTGAAGATTGACAGGTTGGGCGATGATGGCTGAGAATAGAGAAGGAGGCAGAAGGAAAACAAGAAAAAAGAGAAATAATTGATGATGAGGCAAAAAGATGAGAAAATGCAGGAAAAGAATGAAGGTGTAAAAGAACTTACTTTGGACAATATTAAGATGAGAAGAAGGAAAGATGGAAAGAGGAGAATGAAGGAAGCAGGATAGAAGAAAAAAAGACATGGAGAAGAGAAACACAAAGACACACACACACACACACACACACAAAGAAAACAGAGAAGGAAGAATCATGGAAAAGAAAGGAACAGCGCGATGAAGATGAGTGGAGACAGACTGGGTGCATGATAATGGAAGAGAATGGGGAAAGAGGAAGATAAGAAATGAGGGAAGGCGAGATTTAAGACCGTGAATGACAATGGAAGCGGAAATGTTATATAGGGAATGGTGATGGAAAATGAAAATGAGAGCTAATGAAGAGCGGCAGAAGTGGTAAGGGGAATAATGAAGGACAGGGAAATGAGACTGAGGTAAAAGGGAATGGCGAAAGAGGAGAAAAAGGGAGGTAATGAAGGAGGGAAGAGACGGAGAGAAAAGGAGGACGAAATGAGAGATGAACAAAAGTCAAAGAGGCGGTACTGGGAATAACAAGAGAAAGAGGGATGATGAAAGGAAAAGGGAGAAAAAAAGGAAATATGTAACGAAAAATAAAAGAGAGGTCATGAGTAATTTAAGAGATAGGGGATGGCAGTAACAGCGAAAGTGAGTGGTCAAGAAAAAGCTGACGCAAGTGATAAGGCAATAATTAAAGACAGAAAAAAATGAAGGATAGAAGGATAGCGATGAAAGAAGAGAGAAATGGAGGTAATGACGAAGAGGGAAGGAGACAAAGAGGAGGAGGAATACTGAAAGGGAAGATCAAAAGCCTCCACCAGGCAAGTGATAAGAGAATAATGAATGAGAAAAAATGAGCAAGGGGTGAAGGTAAGTGATAAAAGACGACAGAAAGGGAACTTATGACGAAGAAAGGAGGCATGGGAGAGAAGGAATATTGAAAGGGGAGATAAAATAGAAGAATGTCAACACTTAGGCACCTGTGACTCAGTTCTTACCTGAATGAAATTAATTAACATACGCTGGGGCTGTATCGACCATGAGAGATTTACCTGTGATAGCGTTGTGACTAAGGACGATATATTGACACCTTATATCTCAAAGTGACACGCAAACCCATTTTATTAAACTGTAATTATTACTGGAATACCTGAGGCCAATACATAAGGCCAGTCTGGATCCAACATTGCAGAGTGCAGTCAACAACGATATAGGCTAAACACCGTCCATTTTCCTGGCTTCAAAAATTATCATGAGAAAGGGACCTTGCATATCACTGAGCTGTCTATGTTGAAGCATACGACCATCAATTCCAGCTGAGTAATAATCGCTTGGACTGCTCGAATAGAATACTAGAGGTGCTCCGACCGTTAGAAGGTTAAAAAAAAAAAGGGAATGAAAAACCAAAGATGCCTTGCAATAAAGAAGGAAAAGAAAGAATAAAAGAACGAACTGGCGAACAAAACGCAGGAAGATCTAGATAAGATGTAAGAGAGAGGAAGAAGAAATAAATAATGCGGAAAGAGAAGGAGAAGCATTAGAGATAGGAAAAAGGGTGGACAGATTTGTATAAGAAGCATCTGATAACTGCATAAAAGAAAGGAAAACATAGGGCTATTGATGGTGGAGTGGGAAAAGACTAACCCCTGTAGTCTTGAAACTGAGGTCAGGGGTTACCCTTCCCGCACCACGCTCGAAGTGGAAGCTCACACCTTCAACGTAAGCGGTAATTTTGAAAGCTTGAGAGCGCACCCCTTCGTGTGGGTAGGTGCGGCAAACAGTTGGTAGCCCTGATTAATTTTAAAAACTAAAATCTTAAAAAAAAAAAGTTTCTAAGATTCACATACAATATAATCTCTTTATGTTAGCAATTCCTACTTCTTTTATTATTAAAGATTTGCATTTGTTCTTGAATACTGTGTATAAGAGTATGCATACAGGCTTTGGAGAACCTGTGCCGTATTCGGTGACAGACATAGCTTCAAAGGGGTTCATGCGGTCAGTGATTACCCTACGAATACGCCTTGGCTGGCTATATCGATTTTTACTATATTTCTGTCCCAAATCCTTATTTTTGCCATTTTTCCCCAAATCCCCCCAGTCACCCAAAACACTTGGGAGAGGGGGGAGGGTAATTTGAAGACCAATCACTAACACTGAAAATAAAGGTCAAATTCCATCAAATCACACAAATAATACAACAGAAAAATATATTGTCAAGCGAAAACAAAATAGTGCGGACTTGTTCTACTGAAGGCATAAACATGAAACTTCGTAATTCACACTAACTGACTGCACGATTCGTCTGTTTAGGTAGTTCTCGGCCATTCTTTACTGTAGGAATCATTTCATGAACTAATCAGACTAATTATACAAGTACCATGCACCATATCTGACACACAGCTTGGCAAAAATATTAAAGCAACAAGAGCACTTCGAGAAAGCAAACCTCCGCTAAGGCTGAACAATCCTCCGTTTTTTAACACCCGTGAAAAAGATTCCCTCTATTTTATGTTCTTTTTAACGCAGCAGGAACCATATATCACACGTCATTAATTCTATTTGAAAATTTATTTCGTGAACACTTACCCAGTGAACATGGAATTCTTTAAAAAATTCCTGGATCCGGATGATGATCCGGATCACCACCAAAATCTAAAGGATTGTTCCTTGGGCTATACGTACCCCTCCAATAAATTTCCGCAAAATTCGTTCATAACTTTTTGAGCAATCCTGCTAAAAGACAGACAAACAAATCAACGGCGTCAAAAACATAACGTCCTTGGCGTGGGTAAGAAAATGGAAGTGACACGGTATCTCATTTTCGTTTTCGTCTCGTCGTAAATTAACCATTTTCGGGAGAGGCGGTGAAGTCTTTTAAAACGATAAAAATATTAAACGCTTTTTTTTAACACGATTTTTTTCTTAATATATTAAAATTCCTATCACACATACCACACGGTCCTTCAAATTCTACATAGTTTTATTTGCACTAGGCTACTATAATATGACGAAGGAGCATGCAAAGGGGTGCTGTGAGACTCCCCGTGGATTCCAGTACTACGCTGCCGTAATTCTCTCTCGTCTGCTGGGGATCGCTCTCTCTTTCATGCGTTAAGATTATCAAAATATACGGATAGGGCAAGGCGAACGCCAGCCCACAGTTTAAGACTACGGCCCTCAGTGTTTAGCCTAAAGGATATGGAAAGGAGATACCAACACACGCACACGAGAGAGAGAGAGAGAGAGAGAGAGAGAGAGAGAGAGAGAGAGAGAGAGAGAGAGAGAGAGAGAGAGAGAGAGAGAGAGAGATGCACTACCTCAAACTAATGTAAAGGAATCACTAGTTATCTTTACAATAACAGAGTAATATCCAGTTCTTTACCCTTTCTGTCTGCAAACGTATTGCTTAATACATTCTACATTTCGCCAAGTTATTCTACACAACTTTGATAAGTTGTCGAGCTTTGAAAGCCAGACATATTTTTAACTCATATTCACATCAGAGGGTCTCCCGTTAGGTGAATAAAATAATCAGGAAATAGGAAGACTATACTCTTTTCATCTAAGGTGGCCCATACTTTCGTCCTTTTGTAGCGTTCACGAAGCTTAATGGCAGAAAAAGACATTGCTACAGCTCTACACCCTTTCCACAGCACTTCTTCGTGACTGCTATCATATTTAGGAGTATATTGTTACAGCTACAGCATTCAATATGGAGAGATGGCAGCTGTAAGTAAAGTTAAAGAGGTATATGTCAACCAATTCAGCATCTTCATAGTTTGCTCTAAGTAAATATTTTCCTTTTCTTCAAATTCGGTCTTACATCACTTTGCTAGAATTTCCTTCCAGTGACAGCCTGGATAAAGAACTAACGCCCATTATGCTGGAACGGTTAATTACATCCCAGTTCCGTATCGATTTTACTTCCATTACTTCGTGCCTGTTTCGCTACTAGTCCGTTTCCTCTCTTGCTCCACCGAACTGTATTCGTGTCATTCTGAGAACCACTTTATCCCTTGTTTCGCCTCTTCCTCTCTCTCTCTCTCTCTCTCTCTCTCTCTCTCTCTCTCTCTCTCTCTCTCTCTGAAAGCTCGTATCATTCATCATAAAAATTATCATAATCCACAGGCAGACTTTGATACTGCCAACTCCTGCGAAGTTTTGCCAATCCATAATAATGTATTCAAAATTATATATTCATGTATCAAACTGCTGGTTCTGTACGTTCTTTTTGATGTATAAAACCAAACTAATCCTTGAATGATGGACAGTATGAATACCTAATGAAATATGTTTTTGTATTTTCCATGTCAGCAATGTCAGCCAGTGCAAAGTGGAGAACACAGCCCTTTTGTTAGATTTTAAACGTCAGGAAATTTCATCAATGTTTCTATTAACAACAAAAGCTTCCAAATATATCCATGTTTTACATACTTAATTAAAAACTTGCTAATACATTAAAATTCATAATAAACTGATATATTTAATGGTCAGTCCACAGACGGCAAAACAATAAACCTGAATTTGTTACCGCTTTTTTTGTATAGAAATTATTCCAATACACTCGCAATTACAGTAAAATAATCTTCACTGAATTAAATATACGGCATTATTCATGATAGACACGCTCAATGCATAAGCACCTAAAATAAGTATCATCAACAGAATCATTATTACGTTATTTTCCTTCCCAAACTGGAGGTGAAAACTATCTTCAAAAATGAGGAATAAAGCACAAATGTTAAGAAATTATCATCGGTGTCCCGCCACACATTCATTCACTCATCATTCAGGTCTTCGAAATACGATAAAAAAAATGATGTTGTCTATGGGATTGAGTCCATTTCCTTGACTACCACATTGAAAAGGGATGATGTCCATGCCATGTAGTCAGCGAAAAAAGCTTCTTGAAGGCGGGGTAAGCTAATATCCTAAATTATCTCTAGTGATGCTCTGAGACTATTCATCTGTTATCACCAAGATGTACATACGATAGCAGCAACTAACTAAGACTGTCAGGATGTGACAAATTATATCCCTATGAAACCAATCTTAGTGATGTAGGGCAGAATCATGTGTGGTTATGTAGTAGCTATCTTTTTTGGCGTAAGACTGTTTCACACAAAGTCTTCACCTGTAATTCTTTTATCAGCTGTACATCTTTAAGCCTCATCCATCCATTTGCATGAAGCCCACCTTCTTCGTCAACTCTTTCTTCTTTTTTCTAGTTACATACCTCCCGTATTGATGCATTTAGCTGCCATGTCCCAATCTTCGTCTTAGTAATCAGTGCCTTCTACTTTCAGATTCGCTTGTTTACAATATTTCTTTACTTTATTCCATCTGCTCTTTTCATATGACCATCAGAAAACAGTCTCTTGAACCATTTTACCTTTTTTTACTTTTTTTCTCTACATCTTTCAAGTACCTGTTAGCTCTTATCTGACCAACGCAAATCACATACTTTCTTAATGATCTCATTTCTGTTGCTGTCATTTTGATTACTGATACTTATGCCATGCCAAAGTCTCACAACCATGAGTAAAGCTAGGCACTGTTAAACATTCTTACACTTTCTTGCATTTTCTTGTCATCAGTAACCTATTCTGTACCAAATTCTAAACGATGCTGTACTCTTTCCATTCGAAGTTGGTCTAAAACTTCCATCTCTCCTCGAATGCTCAGTTGCAATAAGAGATTTAGGTTAAAACATGTTACTATTCCATTTTTACTCTACCTTGGTCTAAAATTGCCACAAGGTACTTTGATTTCACAACCACTCGAAGTCTAATGTCTGTCTGTCTCTCTCTGTACACCAACAAATCATAAGTCTTTTTTTCTCACCACGCATTGTTTTACACTTAACTGCATTCTCGGTCAGACCGAATCACTGACAGTTATCAAGAAAATACTAAGTCGGTCTTCAAAAATCTAGTTCGCTATCTGCATGCAATACATCATCATCTGGATGTTTATGACTTCAAATAATCCATATACCCCCATTCGTCATTCCCATTTACACAGCACAACATCCATCTTCTTTTACATATACTTCTCTATTATTATTAGATTTCTTACGGCAGTGGATACAAGTAGCTTTTCCCTCTACACAAAACATACAACGTCTTCCTTGGTCGCCCATTAATGCTAGATTTTCTGGATTTCCGGGGGATTTACCGACCCAGCCATAGTCCCAGTGGCTGAGGAAGTGTCAGTACAAACTATAGTCCTTTCACCTTAATCTGTCCCAGTTATATGTTCTTTTGCATGTTATTTCGCATAGGTCACTAGCAAAAAAAAGACATCGCTACATCTCTGCATAAAATTTTTCGCATTCTTCGTGACTAGCATCACAATCAAGTTTTAATCTACTATTACAGCTCAGGGTTAAAAATGGAGAGATTGCAATATTGGGCCATGTTAGGGTACAAAGAGTATGGCAAATGACCGTCACATTCTTCTTACAAAGGAAGACAAAAGCCAGAACAAACATAATTTGTATGGCCTCTTCTCCCCAGACAAGGTGCTTCTGTCTGCTCTCAAAGTTCTCCCAGTCTGCCTCCCCTAGTTGGTTGGACTGTCTGACAATAGCCTTCATCTAAGTTGTGAGGGAGAGAGGACCTTCCCCTCTCCCTCCAAAGCAGTTATATTTTTCCAGAGTGAAGGAGCAGCGGGATGGAAGATCCCAGTAATTACACGTAAAGTCGGCAACGTCTTCTATGGGTATCAAGCAACCCCTAACCAAAAATGCCCCGTCTTTCAAAACATGAAAATTACTAGTGACACCCAGACGTCTGAAAGAGGCCTGGAAGGTGGCTGTGTGAAGTAAAGCCAAGTATTCACAGCAACAGTCCTTTCTGAGAAGTCGATCATTGCCAAGTTCAGCTGTACAAGCTTCCACCCCTAACTATGTTTTCTCATTTCATTCATGTTTCTTCCTTTTCTGTTCATCTGTCTGATGTACAAATGGGCACTCATCTGATCAAAGAAATCGCTTAGTACAGTACAAAATATATCCAGATCTCGACCACAGTTCAGTCTTGATCAACTATTATTACCTCTGCCAACGAAGCTGAAGGAGGTTATGTATTTACACCAATATCTGTCTGTCTGTCTGTTTCAGACGACATCTCCAAAAGTTCTCAATTCAATGAAATTTTGTTGAAGGGTGGGCCATGGGCCAAGAACAAAGTGATTTACTTTGGGGGCGGATCCATATCTGGATCTAGAGTATCCCACAAAATATATCCAAAAGTTCACAACGAATTTCAATGAAATCGAGGAGGTGTGGGCCATGGACCAAGAAAGAATTGCTTAAGTTTGGGGACGGATCCGGATCCTGATCCCGATCTTGATGCGGATCCTTTTTAATGTCAAAGGCATTGGCGGAGGTATGCGTTCACTGAGGCCTTTCTAGTTTAATTTTAGTTACTTCTGGAAAACATTATACATCCATTCGCATTCCACCTGCCTCTTCCTTACTTGAATTTACCGGTTCTCTGACTCCAAGACCTAAATGTGTTAGGTTCAAGGCTGTTTATTCGAGCTCATTCATAGCTGAGGTCAGGCCAGCTTTCATGTCTCACCCACGCATCCTTCTTTACAGCTAGTTCAGTTCGCCCACAAACTGCTCACTCCTTTTCATCTTTAACTCGTGTTTCTCTTCCTCCTTGCGCTCGAGGATGTAGACAAAACTTATATTTGTTATATTTGTTGGCTGGTATAGTGACTCCACATTGTCTTCTAACCATCTAAAGCAGTACATTCTCTCTCTCTCTCTCTCTCTCTCTCTCTCTCTCTCTCTCTCTCTCTCTCTCTCTCTCTCTCTCAGACCATTTTTCCTCCTTTGTTTATTGCTGAACATCTAAGAGTGAAAATTTGTTTTAGCTTTTTTTCCTCTCTTTTTGTGAGCATCTAAAACACACACACACACACACACACACACACACACACACACACACACACACACACACACACACACACAACCGATCTAGCTGTTTACTTCCGTCCCTTGTTTCTCTTTTATTATTTTTTTTTTTTTTGAAATATTTTTAAGCTATGAAAATACGACTAAACCTCCCTCGTTCTTATTCAATATAATTCCCACTTTGTGTTTTCCTGAGCATCTGAGAGAAACACACTCTTCCTCATTCCATTTTCTACCCTGGTTTCTCTTCTTTGTGTTTTGCGAGCATCTTAGATCAAAGGAAAAACTCGGAAACTTTTCAGCACCAAAGTTACAGAGGCATGAATGATGCTGGAGGGAAGTTTTCAAAGTCGATTACTAAAACTCCGAGCCCGCGACGTGACCTGACTCATTCTAATGTGGACCTCACCTCACTCCATCCTACCTGGGTGTCTTTGTGTACCAGAAGAGCATTAACACCTTCAACACGATGACGTACTGTACCGTTTGGGTTGGTGCTGTAGAGATATGCATTCATGTGGTGGCATCAATAAAACCGGGCGACTCAACTGCCTAATTATACAAACATTTCTTAGGTACTTCCTAATCCCACATGAGGTGGATGGTAGACTGTAGGAGTAGGATAAAGCCTGCAGTTCACCGAGTTCACTTTTCACATAACCTGGGGCCACAGGAGCAGCAACTGTATCTGTTTATCTATGCTGTTTCAGAGAACCTCACTCAGCTTAGGAGAGACTTTTCAGAACGAGGGTCTTATACACAACCTTTCACTAACGCTCATTTAAAGATGTTTGGCTTGAGACGAGAGCATCATCTGTGGTTACGGAAATATAATGAATGCGGCGACGTATTACTGAAGAAATCTCTGGTTAGATCTCGCAACAGTTCGTCCACCTGAGCTAGATTCTCGTCCTTATTCATCTTCTTTCCCTTATCTAAGTAGCAAAACAAGACAATACTACGGGTCTAGATCTTGTCCATAACACCTTTCCTTAACTAACAACACACTCTTTATTGAAGGGTACATCTAACTTCTCCAGATTTAATTGTATCTCTTAAACTTTACTAATAATGTCTGGGGACGCCATGGATAAAATAAAAACGTCACCAAAATAAAAAGGGTTAAATAAAGTTTATATTCAATCCTGCCAAAGGAAAGTTTTGGAAGGGTAATGTGTCTCCAAACATACAATCTCACGAACTGACTTATTTACCTTTTATATGTGAATCTCGTATAGCAAGAATTTTCCATTATGCAAATCGACATCTGAAAATAAGTCAGTGTTTCAAGATACTTAGAACTTTATTGCAGGTGACATAAGAGTTCTCGTTGCACTTCTTTCTTAGCGATTTATTTTGGATATTATAAATTAAAGTTCACTTGAATATATTTATGTATTAATATCTACATAGTTCTCATCAACAACATACGAGAGAATAACGTGGTGTAGTGCGAAAAATAAATGGGCCAAGGAGGAGGTGGTACAAAATGATAAAACCACTCAGAATAGGACCCAAAAGTCATCATGTGTAAAAATCAATCGCATAGTGTTCAATCTGGACCCGGGATGGCCCAGAACAGAGAACTCCAGGTGAGGTTAGTGCAGTCCAGACCAGTAAAGTAGGAAGAGACCATCCTACGACTACCAGCTGCAAATGTTCTGTCGTCTCTACTGCTTTTATTTTCATTAACAATAAAATCTGCCTCGTTAATGAGAAGCGCTCGGCAGTGACCGTACTGATCTTTGGCCGAATAAAGTTTTCCGTGCTTTTTGCTGTGGATTATTGAGGACAATTATCCAGGTTCAGTGAAAAAAAAAAAAAAAAAAAAAAAAAAAAGGTGACAGAACAGTTGGTGCCGACTGTACATGACACAAAAACCTCCGGAAACGTCTTGAATCGGAGCCAGTTATTGGATGGCCATTTCTGACTCTCAGCTTCTACCTCATAAACACTAACGTTAAGTCCTGGTTGTGAACGCCCTGCTTCACGCACTTTGCGTGGCTCCAAGGCAAATTCATCAGGCAGAACCATTTTACTGCTCAACTATTGCGCGTTTGTTCCTGCCACTTTCAGGTCATTTGATTGCCAATTGTATTCAGACTGGAGGGTTTATTTGACCTGTAACCAAGAAGCCTATTTCCTAAGCCATATCTAAGACTCACTGAATATCATGCAACCTTGGCTAAGTACTTAAGTCATGCGCATGGACCAGACTAAACTCTTAGATATTATAGGTATTTCGCTCTATGTACTGCCAAACACCCACTCTTAGAAATCATTTAGGATTTCATCACTAACAACATGCCCCTCAGTCACAGTCCATTACAGCTTCTTTCGTTCAGTCTTACTCGGAATATTATTGTGCCCTGAAGTTATACTCTGAACACAATAATTAATTTAAACAATAGGTGGATAGATAGAAAGACAGTGAGAGAGACAGCTAAATGTATGTATGTATGTGAAGATATAAGAATATAGACAGCTACATGCATAGGCAGGTAGATGAGTAGACAGATAGGCTAATGGATAGATAGAATGAAAGTCAGTCTCGGAGATGAGTTTGGCTGTTGATCATGCATCTGTCTATGATTTCATTCTGCCTACAGCCAAAAGAAAAATGACAAGTAAAAACGCAGTCAGCTGGTATTTGAACCTTAGATCACGATCCATAGAACTCGGTGGATAAATTATGAACACAGTGTATTGACTCATTTACTCTCTCTCTCTTTCTTTCTCTCTCTCTACACACACACACTGCCTCACTCATCCCCCCCCCCCACACACACTGCCTCACTCATCCTCCCCCCCACACACACACTGCCTCACTCATCCTCCCCCCCCCCCACACACACACTGCCTCATTCACACAATTCACTCATGCACTTCCTCTAACAAACACACGCTCCCTTACTGTCTCGCTCACACACACTCATTCACTGCCCGACTCAAGCATGCACTCACCACCTCTTGTCAAGAACATTCAACTCTTGCTGTGGGTTAGGAGGATTTGCTTCTGCTGATTAAACTCTCTGGTGCTGGACTCAATATAGTTTACTGAGTGTTGCTGAGTCTCGGGGAGGGTATTTCGTGTGATCCTGGCCATGTGCAGCGGATCCTTTGTTATGTGCTGATCTCAGGTTCTGCACACCCTATGTTACACTGTCTCATCCTCTTACATTTGAGTTATTAAGGTGTGAGTTATTCCTTTAGCACATGAACAATTAACTCTCACTGTTTGTCACTTAATGAGGTAGCGACACGGCGGGTATTTATTGATTCGTTTATCTATTTATTACGTTTGTTATATAGTAAATTGTCAAAATTATGATGCGGGCATAAATTGCTGGATTTTTAACCTGCTTTACATTGACACCTATTATGTTTATATTTCCATAAAAAAGAAGTTTGCTCTATAGTCTTGATTTTTTTTTGAGTCAGGTAGACGATGCCGATGGTCATTATTTTTATACGAAATGTATGTATGTGTGTGTGTGTCTGTCTGTCTGTGTCCAAAACTCAAATCTCAGAAAGTATTGATTGTAGAAGGAAAAGTTTTTCATAAAAGTTGTTTAGAGTCACAACTTGAGTTCACATGTCACTCAACCAACATTGGGAGTCATCCAGGATGGATACATAGTAGTCTTTCATCTAACAGTATTATTACAGTCTACCGGGCCCACACGGGACGGGTAGTCTACTTTTTTTTTTTTTTTTTTTTTTTTTACAATGTTATCTTGTGGCTAACCTGAGCATCCCGACTTCTAATACAAGGGCACACTGTCACCTGGAGAAACCTTCATATGAAATCTCAATCGCCAAAATCGGTCCAAAATTAAGGCCTATTGGGCGCAAAACGAACAGACGAAGCGTCACGGTAGCATTTTCAATTCAGAAAGCACTAGGATGTTACTAAGTATACAGAACTCCAGAAGACGCTAATAATACCGCTAAAAATCAATAGAATATCTCCAAAATGTGGATAAATCTATAGAGACCTTCAAATTCTGGAGCTTGATGAATGTAAATACCTCCAGATCTGGAGCTTAAGGCAATGTACTGTATCTGATATCACTGAACGGACGGACTGAAGGACGAATGGAAAACACTCATTCTACCTCAGTCGACAAAGACCCTCGCGATCGTCTTCAGGGAAATTTTCATAGTTCTCCACTAAAATATACACACTGAGATGGTTTGGCCATGTGGAGAGGATGGAGGGTGAAAGACTGACGAAGAGAGTGTATGTGCGTGAGGTGGAGGGGGGAAGAGGGAGGGGGAGGCCGAGGATGAGATGGAGGGATGGGGTGGAGAGGTATATGAGAGAGGGGGATGTGAGTTGGGAGCAGGGCAGTGAAATGGCGGGGGACAGGGCGACTTGGAGGCGATTTGTTTGTGGCCACCCCAAACGGGATTGAGGCGTCTGGCAACAGATAGATAGATAGATCCACTAAAATATTACACCACGTGATTTTCCCTTTCTTGTGCGGTGGATTCCTCTAATTCAAACAATTCTACATTTTTCATTAATCTATCTACTGCCAGACACCTTAATCCCGCCTTAATCACTACTACTACTACTACTACTGCTACTACTACTACTACTACTACTGCTACTACTACCACTACTACTACTACTACTACTACTACTAATAATAATAATAATAATGATAAAAACACGCTCCTTCCAGGCAGCCAAAGGGTTGAACCATCCCTTTTCGAAATATTTACCAACACACGGCACTTCCTGAATTTCCATCTCACTTCAGCCTAACTTTTTCTATTTTCTTCCCTGCGCCATTCCGTCGAATTTTCCTCCCCTGGTGTCTGTTCTTCTCACATTCTTGTAAAGTTATTTCTTCTTTTACCTTCCTCTCTTACTATTTTTTCCTCAGTCTCTCTTTCCCCATCTATCTGTCCGTGTTTGTCTGTCTCTATATGCCTGTCTCTTTTTGTATGTCACTGTCTGTCTGTCTGTCTGTCTCTGTCTGTCTCTGTCTCTGTCTCTGCCTCTCTCTCTCTCTCTCTCTCTCTCTCCTTTCCATTCCCTTCAGCCTCGCCTCCACCTCATTCACACGCTTCCCTTTCGTCAGCACTTTTCACCACTCAGCAGCATCCGTCTCCCCTCTTCGTCAATATCCACTTAAATCCACTTTCCTCTTACCCCAAGCAACTATGAGCCACTTTCTTCACACTCAGCATTCTACTCCCCTCTTTCCAGTAATAAGACTCTTTCTGTAACTTATTATTCGTTTCCTCTAGACAATTTTATTAAGCTTAGTGCAGGCTGCCTAACTGAAGAGATAAGATATAGCCTTCGATGACCCCTTCTATGGATACATCATAAGCAGAGCAATATCTTCTGAAGTACATAAAAGAAGGTTCTAAAAAAAAACGTCATTCTATCACAGCAGTACAAGAGTTTTCGAAGAGGTGAGGCTCGATGTGGTCTTTATCAAACCTTCAATACTACGGCATCCTCCCAAAATATGATCATCTGGTTCTAAGAAACACATACACACACACACACACACACACACACACACACACACACACACACACACACACACACACACAGTAGTTTGCTACCATACTGAACTGCTAAGCTACATATTTCCATTTTATCTTACCATATTGCAGTGGTTTACAGCCTACTCCCACTGTCATATTACCGGACTGAATTATTAACTACACTTCTCCACTTTCACATTAAAGGCTGAAGTGGTAAGTGATATATCTTTGACTATATATTTTCCCCCTCCTCAGTTCATCTATCCACCGTTAGTCCAAAGCTTTTCTACATCGTGTCTTTCCTTTCTTCTGCTATATGCTTTCATCGCACACTTCTGCCTACCAATACCATTTCCGTTTATACATCATACTATCAGAGTGTCTCCCCTAAGCACCACATTCCCTTTAACACAACACTTTGCACTTCTCAGAGCACCTGCCTCTTTAATAAATCTCCCCCTTCCTTACCACACACTCCTTACATCAACACACTCTTTCCACCACCTTTCTCACGACACCACACTCTTTTAAATATTTTCTTTACACCCACCTTCTTTCCTTCCTCACAGCACCACACTCTTCTTTCATTCAACATTCTTTTTCTAGTAACTTCCCAGCAAAACCACACAGTTCTTTAATCATTATCTTCCTCATATCAACTTACTCTTCCTTCAAAACAGTCTTTCCAGCAGCTAATTCACTGATCCACATTAACTTCTTTTATCGACACTACCATTCCAGCACCGCTCTTAATTCCTTACAGCGACACACTATCCTTTAATCAACTTCTAAAAATTCTGTTCACAGCAACACGCTCTTCTTTCATTATTGTTTTATCATCACGTTCCTCACAGCGCCACACACTCCTTACACCAACACACTTTTCTTTCATCCACATTCCATTTTCTTCCTGATCTGGTCACACCACCACATTCTTATTTTATTAAGACATTCTTTTCGCCACTTTCCTCCCGTATGCACAGATTAATTTTCATTATTTGTTAGAATCCCTTTGGTATCTTTGCAGTATGATTCACACAATACCTATTTCCTCTTTTCTTTTTTATCTCTATATCTTTTCGTCACACTATCTTCAAGCATCTGTTCCCCTCTCGCCCTCTCTCTTATTCAGCATTTTCAGTCACTCTCATCAGCCATTTTCCATCAGCGATTCATCCATTACTACACAGTTTTATTCCATTATAGTCCTGTGAACCAAGTGAAGCATTTTTTTTCCCTTGCAACTTCCAGACTGTTTTACTTGATTTAGGGAAGACCTCTCAAAATAATGGGGTTACTGAAGAGTGTATCACATGCCTTCAATCAGACAAACCTCTCAAAGCCAATCAGAACCGGTTTGTAGTAGAAAGGAAATAATAAAAAGGAAGTCATTCTGTTGCACTACAGGAAAAGAAAAACATCATTGTTCTCTTCCTCCCCCCTCCCTCCCTTCTCTCTAGCACACCTCTTAACTCGACGTATCTCACCTTTAAACCTCACTTCACTTCTCTCTCTTCTCTTCATTCCCCTTTTCTGAACCTTAATTAGCCCCTTCTCTCTCTCTCTCTCTCTCTCTTTCTACGTTTGTCCCTTTTCCTCATCACTTTTCGTCCGTTTCTTCTTACCCTTTTCCTCTCTTCCCGGCTTCATTTCCCCCATTCTCCTTTCTTTTTTACCACCTTTCTTTCTGTTCTTTTTCATTATTCTTCTCTCCATTCCCTCCTTTTTCTCCATTCTCTCCCCTGTTCCAGTTCCAGGCAAGAAAGATGATGAAGTGACCAATATCATGCAACACTGATGCTTCTCTCCCGTGTGTGTGTGTGTGTGTGTGCTCTTCTTATACTCACCATGCCTCTCTCTCTCTCTCTCTCTCTCTCTCTCTCTATTTATCTATCTACCTATCTACCTGTTTGTCGTATGCTGTCTTTCTATCTGTCGAATGCCGGAGGTGATAAGGAGTTTCGACTGCCAAAGATACCGTAACACTTATCAATAGAATTATGTCTGTTGCTATTTTTAGTTCAATAAGGCTAACTATATTAAATTTAATGTGACGAAGAAAACTAAGCCATATCTTTAACTTGCATGCTACGACGGGACTGGTTGATACTGCGTCGACAATTGCATTAACTGAACACGTATGAGGAAATGAAATGGCGAAGAACCAAGGCATATTCTTTCATGCAGTATGAACCAACCAGCTGCAAAAGGAACGGAGCAACTTCACCAGGAATTTACGAAGACTGTCGCTAATAATTCCTCAACAATTCTACCAGCATACAGTCAAAACACTTATGTTTTTGCCCATATACATGTTAAAGAATTAGATTTTCCTGTCAGTGTTTTGTGGTAAGATGCAGTACCCAAACATGAGATATGAGATGGCGTTTAGTAGGTCCTTCTGTTGGTATGCCGTGAGAACAGGAGACTGTAGGGCCTCAGTGAAGACTGAAACAGGCTATGCCCAATGTCTGATGCAATGAAAAATAATCAAACTGGAAAAAAAAAAAAAAAAAAAAAACAGACGGAGAGATGGAAAAGTGAAATTCTAAGATGACAGAAAATAAAAAGAAGAAACGGGAACTCCGGTAAAGTGACTAAGATAACTGAGAGAAAAAATGGTGAGAAAATGTGGGGAAAAAAACAGAAAAGTGATGACAGGTAAAATATATGCAGACCAGGAAAATGGATTACCGGCAGCTGAAAAAGGCTGAAAAAAATAAAAGAAAAATTGAGGAAAGAAGTGAAAAACTGAACGTTGTAAAATGGAAAACGAAGTTTGAGAAGTGAGAGGGAAGGGAAGGAATGCCTGAGAGGTGCAGCAGATGAAAAGAATGTGTGTGTGTGTGTGTGTGTGTGTGTGTGTGTGTGTGTGTGTGTGTGTGTGTGTGTGTGTGTGTGTGTGTGTGTGTGTGTGTGTGTGTGTGTGTGTGTGTGTGTGTGTGTGTGTGTGTGTGTGTGTGTGTGTGTGTGTGTGTGTGTGTGTGTGTGTGTGTGTGTGTGTGTGTGTGTGTGTGTGTGTGTGTGTGTGTGTGTGAGAGAGAGAGAGAGAGATGCACAAGTTTTGAGTAGGGCAGTCCCTCCATTAAAAGTATTAAAAGTATAAAATAAAAGAAAAATAGAAGAAAAATATAAATACAACAACCCACCATACCCTAAGCTAACAAATCCTTCACTTCGATGACAATATATACGTTTATTCTAGTTGCTATTGGATGATTTTAGTAAACCTAGTAAGCCCCTCAGTAGAAAAGGCTTAGTGAAGGCAGTAACTAACCCATCTACCTCAAAAACCTATCTCCAGCTAAATAAACTCGTCCCGGATGGCAGAAATACAGTAAAATATAAAGGAAATCAACATGTATACCTACCTATAACACAGGGGGTATTCTCGTGTGGCTAGGAAGCTTGCTATACTCTCTTCATTCTTACTTGGCCCAAAATTGCCATACCTCCACCTTATATGCAGAGTTATAACAATACATTATGCTCTAAGCGATTTATTTTGCTTGTTACATCTTGATATCCTCCTCTGTGTTACTTAAATCATTCTAATATCACCAAACACTTCATAAACGCAGAAACTATGCTAGCCCGCCGTATCCAGAAATAAATCGCCATGGAAGAGGTGATAGGGAGCTTCCCCCATATATGATGAGGATACGGGCATAGGTCAAATCTGATCTCACTACTTCAAGATAATATTATTTAGCTACGGACTGATTACGCCCATCAGAAAGTACAAAAATAGTTTATGTTATTCTTTTCAGTAAAACAGTCCTACTGTATGTAAAAATCGTCTCCCCTATGATATATAAAATTGTTTGACCGAACCAGGAATAATAAATATATGTACAGCTGGAAGTCCTACAACCCCTCCTGCTTTTTCTCCCGATACCCTTTGGAAATCAGTGTAATAAGTCCTCAGCAATGGACAATGGTAACTTTCATTTGACTTCAGATCATTGTCAAAATCGTCCTCTGTTGCAGGTCCAACAAACTGACCTTCAAAGTCGGTGGAGACAGCAAGGCAGGAGAGACGACAGGATTTTTTATGCCGACTGTACGACTTCACATGTAAACTGCTCCTTCTGAGAACCTCATTTTTATGCTAACCTTGCTGCTGCCAGATTATTTTATTAGGTTAAAGAGAGAACCGTAGTAGTGAAGGGGTATTTTCACTTTCTGCTTCATGACTTTTCTTTTTTCTTTCTCTTTCCACATCCTCTCTTCGTTTCTTTCCTTTCGATGCTTCATGTGAGCAGGGGGCTGCACCCAGCAGCTTGCAGTGCTCGTACTCTTCCTGCTGCACCTGCTGCACTGAGTTAATAACATCATGAGTACAATTGCACTGAGATCTGCGGCGAGGCACTTTTATGTCTCAACAGGTTTAAATTAAGCACTTTTACCAAAGTTGTCACTAGATGGCGCCACCTCAGGTGTCAGCTGATTGCAGATTTGGATTCTCTATGTCAAGACACCGTATATGGTACCATTTTTGTCTCCAGAGGACTCCTTTTAACAAATTCACCAGAAGCAGAAGAAGAACGCCGGCCACTCACTGACCTGCTGGCTATCACCGCAGGTAATAATAATAATAATAATAATAATAATAATAATAATAACAATAATAATAATCATCATCATCATCATCATCATCATCATCATCATCATCAATAATAATAATAATAATAATAATAATAATAATAATTAGAAAGCACTCAGAGAGCGCATACCTCAGCCAACGTCGGATCCGGATCCACCCCCAAATTTAATCAATTCTTTCTTGGCCCATGGCCTATCCTTCCGCAAAATTACATCGAAATTCATTGATAACTTATACTGTGAGGGATACATAGGATCCGGATCCGGATCCACCCCCAACTTTAATCAGTTCTTTCTTGGCCCATGGCCCACCCTTCCACAAAATTTCATTGAAATTCAATGAGAACTTTTGGAGATATCGTTTTGGCAAAGAAGCAAACAAACATTGGTGAATACATAACCTCCTCCAACTTCGTTGGCGGAGGTAATAATAATGATAAATATAGTAATAATAATAATAATAATAATAATAATAATAATAATAATAATAATAAATCCTTTCCCGTTGGAAAGCTTGCCCCACTGTGAATAAAATCATCTGGAGATGGTAAGAAATTCATTTTAAAAAATATGAAAAAAAAAAGGAATTCATGTTTTTTATAGTTTCCTCAGCTCTGTCTTATTTTTCCCCAGAACACTTCCAACAACTTTACTTTCTTTCAGATTTCCAGTCCTCCACTTCTCTGACTTCATTAACTTCTTCGTGGACTTTTTCTGCCAATATCTTTCCTCCACATTTCTTTCAACTTCATCAACTTCTACTCCTTCAACAACTTCGATTAATCTTTCCATCCCCCCAGCCGAAGGACTAGTTTGCTGATAATTCTTCCTATCTCCAGTTTTATTCAAGGCAGAGAAGAGATCCAGTGAGAGGATTTAGATATAGCCGTCTTTAATCCCCACCATACTAGAGGACCCTGTTACTCTGAATAAAACCGTCTGGAGATGGGCAGAGTCTCATGTAGAACAACAACATAACAGCGAGGAAGTTAAGACAATTTTTTTCCCCTATTAATCTAGGCTTTTCTTCATGCGCTCTAGTTTTCCTGAAATATTCGTTCAACAATATTCCTAATCTCTCTCTCTCTCTCTCTCTCTCTCTCTCTTTGGCATTTTCCATCAGTTTTTCCTCACAACGTCAGTCTCTTCTTTATTCTTTTCTGAACTCCCTTCTCAGGATCTCAAATTTCATCAGTATTTAACCACTTCATTAATTTCTTACTCCCATCCATCAATCTCTCATTTCTGCATTATCTTTCTCCACCATTCCATCAGCATATTTTTTCATTATTCTCTCTCTCTCTCTCTCTCTCTCTTTCTCTCTCTCTCTCTCTCTTTCTCTCTCTCTCTCTCTCTCTCTCTCTCTCTTTCTCTCTCTCTCTCTCTCTCTCTCTCTCTCTCTCTCTCTCTCTCATCTTTTCCCACCATTGTTTCGTCTCTCCGTTACCTTCCTCATTCACCCTCTCACCTCTCCTTTGTCTTCCTCCATTAATCTCCCACAGTCCTATTATCTCCCTCCATCAGTCTCTCATCTCTCCATTACCTTCCTCCATTCCTTCATTAATTTCTCTTTCAGCTTTTACTCTGATTCCTCCTCAATAACTACAACTTCTTAATCGATCCCTTCCACTTCTTCATCTTTATTTTTGTCATCGTCTCCACCTCTCCAGTGTTTCATCCTTCACTCCATTTTTCCATCCCATGTCATCTGCCTCTTCTATTTCTATGTCAGTCTCTTCCAAATCATTATCAACTTTCTCCTCTTCATTCCTCAGAACTTTTTTTTTCTCCTCTGTCAGTTGTTCGCAGTTTTGAGATCGGTCGCATTCATAAGATACTCTACGTAAAAAATCATATTCTTTTTTCGCTCTCTTCCATCAGGTCTCCAACTTCCTCTATCAGGTCCGTTTCTCTGCTTTATTGGTCTATTCCATTTCAACAGCCTCTCCCATTCCCAATAACCATCCAGCTCTATTTACCTAACATCAATCCCCAAATCTCCCTTCATTAATACTGGCGCCATTTCCTCTCACATGATCGAGACAACTCCAGTATTGTGCTCATGATAACAAAAAATTCCATGGAAGATTGAGACGTAATTCTCTCTCTCTCTCTCTCTCTCTCTCTCTCTCTGTAGTTTATTACAGTACAAAAAAAGCTTCCATTCTTCAGTCAGTCTCTTCTGAATCACCATATACCTCATTCTTCCCCTCATTTGTCCTTTACTACCATCCAGCGTATCATTTATTCACTCCAATAACAGTGTTTCTGCTCCTTAACTAGCTTCTTTCATTATTTCAACTGTGTTTCTCATTCCACCGTCAAATCCTCTCTCTCTCTCTCTCTCTCTCTCTCTCTCTCTCTCTCTCTCGTACTTTCACCTTTAATCACCCTAAATCCTTCTCCTAATCTTATCTTTTCTCACTCCTTTATTCCCGCCCTTCCGTTGTAAAAGTAAGCCCGGAAAAAGTCTGGAAGTAAGCCTGGAAAAAGTCTGGAAATAATTTAGGTAAAGAAAAAAATTAGAACGTTATACACTCCAAAAAATATATGCGACTTAATTTCTTCATTGTTAGACGTCTCTTTAAAATTTGCTTGTGCTGTCTCTCCACATTATCATTCTGGTTAGGGGAGGCGTTTTGAAGTTGAGAGGTTATGTAAATAGTCTTCAATATCTCTTTTGAATACGGGGGCTTTCTTGCAATGATATATAATTGTCTACCTATCTATCTATTACCAGACGCTTAATCTCGTAAGGGGTGGCCACAAACAAATCGCCTCCACGTCGCTCTGTCCCCCATCATTTCACTGTCCTGCTCCCAGCTCACAACCCCCCTCTCTCATATACCTCTCCACTGCATCCCTCCATCTCATCCTTGTAGAAAGGTAATTAATTTACAAATGAAATGCATTACCACACTGAAGGAACTCTCAAAAGCAGTAAATTTATCTGGTATCAGAAAAAAATATACTTAAAGAAGATATCAATTACCGAAGTAAAAAAACAGTGTAATAACTGTATATGCTTCTCCCTCAGTAAAATCGTCTAGTACATGCAGGAATAAAAAAAATAACGTTCTATAGGTGCATAAATTAATAGCTTGTTTTATTACTGTACTGGGGAGACACTTATTGATCTAAATGGATTAGTTATAACCCCTATTAACTCCCTTTCTTTGCCCCTACTTTTCAATTCTAACACCATTTCTCTAAGTTCTCTTCTACGGTGCTCTTCTAAGCTCTAAAATCGCCAGGTAAATGAAAGAATAAAGGAAAATACTCTTCCCCGGACTTAATAGGTTATGATCTTCTTCCATTTATTGTGGAGGTGTTTCGGAATCTCCCTTAATCCCTTTCCCTGTACTGAATGAATACAAAGCGATGGAAAATCTACCCTAAAGAGGATTGCACTTTTTACCAGTGGGATTGAGCTTCGTACTTTTGTTGGCAATGTATGCTTCGTAACACCGCTTCCATAGCCATTTAGTTTGCATTCTACACATCTTTGACCTCTTGTGTATTCTATCTATCTATCTATAGCCCGACGCCCTAATCCCACAAAGGGTGGCCGCAGACAAAACGCCACCAAGTCGCTCTGTCACCCACCATTTGACTACCCTCCCCCCAACTCACCCCCCCCCTCCCTCATATACATCTCAACTCCATCCCTCCACCTCATCCTCGGTCTACCTCTCCCTCTCCCTCCCTCCACCTCACCTACATACACCCTCTGGGTCAGTCTTTCATTCTCCATTCTCTTCACATGTCCAAACCACCTCAGTGTATTTCTCCCAATCTTCTCAACCACATCCACATCTACCCCACAGCGTTCCTTCACTTCTTCATTCGTCAACCTGTCCCTCCACGTCACTCCACATGCTCCTCTCAAGTAACTCATTTCCACTGCTCTCACCCTTGACTTGTTCCCCTCTTGCAAGGTCCATGCCTCGCTTCCATACGTCAGGGTAGGGATCACAATACTATCATGCAATGACTTCTTAACTTCCATACTCACCTCCCTATTTCTCATCACTGCTTTCAGTGTACCAACAACCTTCCTTCCCTGCTGTACCCTTTCACGCACTTCATCTCCCAAAGTTCCATCCTTACTCATCACACTACCCAAGTACTTGAATGCACTCACATTCTCCATATCCTCACCATCCAACCTCACTGCACACTCTGTGACTTCATTCCTCTCAAACACCATAATTTTACTTTTGTTTACATTAACTTTCAAATTCCTCCTCCTACACACTGTCCCAAATTCATTCACCAAACCTCGCAACTCCCATTCATCTTCACTCAACAGTACTGTATCATCAGCAAACAGCAACACTGGAAGCTTCCAAATCTCACCCTTATTCATTAGAGCCACCCCCACATCCACTGCCCTACCCTGCACCTCCTTTACAACCCCATCCATGTATATATTAAACAGCCATGGAGACATCACACAACCCTGTTTCAGTCCCACATTGAGATCAAAGAACTCACTCAGCTCACCATCCACTCGCACCGTAACCCTAGCTCCCTCGTACATACTCTTCACAGCACTCAGCAATTTCCCCTCCACTCCATATATTCTTAATACCTTCCACTTGCCTTGCCTATCTACTCTGTCATAAGCTTTCTCCAAGTCCATGAAGGCAGCATACACTTTCCTTCCCTTCTCTAGATACTTCTCCACTAAACATCTTAGAACAAATATCTGATCTACACACCCTTTTCCCTTCCTAAATTCCCCTTGTTCTTCTCCAACTAGCTCCTCTGTCATATGCCTAACCCTATCAATGAGTATTCTACCATATATTTTACCAGTCACACTAAGTAGGCAAATACCCCTATGGTTACCACATACTTCTCTCTCTCCTTTTCCTTTGTATAAAGGAACAATTATACCTGATTTCCAGTCCTCTGGAACCCTTCCCTCTTCCCAAGCCAATCTACACAACTTCCATATCCACTCCACAACAATCTCACCCCCATACCTAAGCATTTCACCACACACTCCATCAATTCCTGGGGCCTTTCCCAACTTAATATTCTTCATCGCTTCCACTACTTCCGCCCTACTGATCTCTTCCTCTCTCCTCTCATCTCTTCTTCTCCCAGCCATTCCCCAACCGCTTATACTCGCACTGCTCTCACTCTCCACATTCAACAAATCCTCCAAGTGCTCCTTCCATCTCCTCAGTTTCTCTCTCTTCTCCACCAACAATCTATTATTCCTATCTTTCACTCCCCTACTATTTCCCCTTTCACACTGCCTTACTTTCTTTACCTCCTTCCAAAACAATTTCTTAATCTCTCTCCATTTCACACTCAGATTCCTCCCGAACTCCTCATCCACACTCTTTTTACTCTCCTTCACCAGTCTCTTAACCTCCCTTCTCCTTTTTTTTTTTTTTTTTTTATGCGAGGAAGAAGGAACCAAAGGCCATGAGCCCGCAGTAACAGTTCCCTCCAAGAGAAAAACAAAATACAATAGAGAGCCAAATTCAAGATCCGATCATTTTGAGATGCCTGGACACACTGCGTTTGAAAGACTGGAGATCATAGGCAGGAGGAAATACAGACAGAGGGAGACAGTTCCAGAGCTGACCTGTTGCATGAATGAAAGACTGGGAGTAACGGTTAACTCTTGCATTAGAGAGTTGGACAGAAAAGGGATGAGAGTTTGCTGCCAGACGGGTGCTACGCGCCCGTCGTAGAG
This sequence comes from Coenobita brevimanus, assembly GCF_032717465.1. NCBI lineage: Eukaryota > Metazoa > Arthropoda > Malacostraca > Decapoda > Coenobitidae > Coenobita > Coenobita brevimanus. Next base: position 48,144,856 of record NC_137050.1, on the reverse strand, counting down.
GTGGAGGAATGCAAGCAGACAGTTCAGAGGAGCAGTGACCATTAAAGTAGCGATAGAAAAGAGATAAAGATGCAACAGTGCGGCGAAGAGACAGAGGTTGAAGGGAGTCAGTAAGAGGAGGAGAGTTAATGAGACGAAAAGCCTTTGACTCCACCCTATTGAGAAGAGCTGTATGTGGGGAGCCTCCCCACACATGAGAGTTGTACTCCACACAGGGGCGGATAAAACCCCTGTATAGAGTCAACAATTGTGCAGGGGTAAAGAAAGAGCGGAGTCGGCTTAGCACACCCAATCTCTTGGAAGCAGATTTTACAAGAGATGCAATATGATCTTTCCAAGATAAGTCCCGAGTAAATGAAACCCCAAGCATGTTCAAGGATGATGCAGGATTAATCTGAATATTATTAAACATTAGTGGGTATACCTGTGGAAGATTTTGTCGGGTTGATAGGTGTAAGAACTGAGTCTTAGAAGCATTAAAGACAACCATATTATTTTTACCCCAGTCAGAGATATGAGCCAAGTCAGACATTAGGTGTGCCATAGCCTCATCCCTTGTTTCTTGAAGTAACTGTTGAGATGGGCGTTGCGGGAACCGAATGGAAAGGTGAAGGGTGGAGTCATCAGCGTATGAGTGGATAGAGTTAGATGTACAGCTTAGAAGATCATTGATGAATAAAAGGAAGAGAGTTGGTGATAGGACAGAGCCCTGAGGAACACCACTGTTGATAGATCTAGGAGAAGAACGATGGCCGTCTACGACAGCAGCTATAGAACGACCAGAAAGGAAGCTAGCGATGAAGGTACAGATAGAAGGATAGAAACCGTAGGAAGGCAGTTTGGAAATTAAAGATTTATGCCAGACTCGATCGAAAGCCTTTGAGATGTCAAGTGCAATGGCAAAGCTTTCGCCAAAGTCCCGAAAGGAGGATGACCAGGAGTCTGAAAGGTAGGTGAGAAGATCGCCAGTGGAGCGTCCCTGACGGAACCCATACTGACGATCGGAAAGAAGGTTGTGATAGGAAAGATGCCTTAAAATTTTTTTATTAAGAATTGACTCGAAAACTTTTGAAATACAGGACGTTAAAGCAATTGGACGATAGTTGGAGGGTTGGGAGTGGTCACCCTTCTTTGGGACTGGCTGAATGAGAGCAAACTTCCAGCAAGAAGGAAAGGTACAAGTTGACAGACAAAGGCGAAATAGTTTGCCTAGGCAGGGTGTAAGCACAGAAGCACAGTTTTTGAGAACAACAGGAGGGACCCCATCAGGCCCATATGCCTTGTTAGTACTGAGGCCAGTAATGGCAGAAAATACATCAACTGAAGAAATTTTAATGTCAGCCATGAGGAAGTCAGAGGGGGAAGTGATGGAGGAACAGCACCGGAATCGTCTAAGGTGGAATTGGAGGAGAAAGTCTGTGCGAAGAGATCTGCTTTATCAGTAGAAGAAATAGCTACAGAACCATCAGAGTAGAAAAGAGGAGGGAAGGATGATGAGGTAAAGTTGTTAGAAAGATTTTTGGCAAGGTGCCAGAAGGAGCGGGAAGAATTCGAGTTGGAGAGTTGAGAGCATTTAGTATGGATGAAATTATTTTTAGTAGAGCGAAGAACAGACTTAGCACGATTCCGGGCAGAAACGTAAAGATTATGTGATTCAGGGGTGGGTTGGCTCCGGTACCTTTTGTAGGCCTTCTCCTTGTTGCGGACAGAATTAGAACAAGCGTGATTAAACCAAGGCTTTCTTGCGTTAGTCAAAGGATATGAGAAAGGAATGTATGCTTCCATGCCCGAGAGAATAACCTCCGTAATGCGCAAGGCACACTCAGATGGCTCACGGCCATGGAAGCAATAATCATTCCAGGGAAAATCAAAGAAGTACTGCCTGAGGGCCTCCCAGTCCGCAGCTCCAAAATGCCAGAGACGACGTTTCCCTGGAGGGTCCGCAGGCCGTACTGGAGCGATAGGACAGGTTAAGGTAATAAGGTTGTGATCGGAGGAGCCCAACGGAGAGAAAAGATTAACAGAGTAAGCTGAAGGATTAGTTGTGAGGAAGAGGTCAAGTATGTTGGAGCTCTCTCCAAGGCGGTCAGGGATACGGGTAGGGTGCTGTACAAGCTGCTCTAGGTCATTAAGGATAGAAAAGATGTAGGCTTGTTCACCAGGTGGATCCGTGAAAGGAGAGGAGAGCCAAAGGTGGTGGTGAACATTGAAATCTCCAAGAATGGAGATTTCAGAGAAAGGAGAAATGGACAGAATGTGTTCCATCGTAGAAGTAAGATAGTCGAAGAATTTTTGATAGTCAGTAGAATTAGGGGATAAGTAAACAGCACAGATATATTTAGTCAGAGAATGACAGGAAAGCCGAAGCCAGAGAGTGGAGAATTCAGAAGAATCAAGTTCAGGAACACGAGAGCAAGATAAGTCGTTGCGTATGTATACACAACAGCCACCTTTGGCTTTGAAATGAGTATAGAGAAAGTAGGAGGATACAGAAAAGGGTTTGCTGTCAGTTGCCTCAGACAGCTGAGTCTCCGTTAGAAAAAGAAGGTGAGGTTTAGAGGAGGAGAGGTGGTGCTCAACAGAGCGAAAGTTAGATGAAAGGCCGCGAATGTTGCAGAAATGAAGAAGAAGAGAGTCAGACAGTGGTTCCAGGCACCTCGAGTCGTCACCGGGAGAGGGGCAGATGGCGGGGGCATTTATGGTCCCCCCCCCTGGGGACTCCGAGGCTAGGTGAATTGACGCCATTTTGGTAAATTTTGAATAGGAAGTGTAGTGTGTACTGTGCATGTAGTTTGGTGAAGATAGATAGAGAAATTTGTACTGGAGAGCATGCTGGCCTACTCTCTGTGTAACTGAGACACTGAAAAAGTTCAGCAAAGGGGGATGGTCAGGAACTAGTCCTGAGGGCTGATGAAACGGGAGCTCCAGCACTCCCTGTCATCAGCTTTCCATCCACCTCGGGAGTACTGCCCTGCTCGACTGGTGCTACAGTCTACTCCACGTATACCTCTCTCTTCTCTCTCTCATCTTCTCCCCTACCCCTACTCGCTAACCATTCACTATATGCCTTCTTCTTTTGTTCCACAGCTCGTTTCACCTCATCATTCCACCATGCTGTCCCTTGCACACCCTTGCATCTCCTCCTCACTCCACAACCCGCCTCACACGCTGCGCCTATCTCTTCCGTGAATATCTTACATACGTCTTCCACCTCTTCCATCTGCTCTAGTTCATACCTTCCAAGTCTTTCTTCCACTATGCTCTTATACTCTGTCATTTTCTCACTATCTTGCAATTTCTCCACTCTTCTCACAAGAGTTACTTCCTCCTGTCTTCCCCTTCGTCTCCTCAAACACTTTCTTTGCAGCTCTACCTTGGCCATCACTAAGTGATGGTCCGAGACTCCATTCCCCCACCCTCTCCACACTCTTGCATCCAACACTTGTCTTCTCATTCGCTCATCCACACACACGTAGTCTATCATTGCCTTTCGTTTAACAAGTTCACCATCCATCCTCCTCATTACTCTCCATCTTATGCCGAAAGTAGGTGCTGGCTATTGCCAACCCCTTACAAGCACAGATGTCCACCAAAGCACTTCCATTCCCATCTACGTCAGATGGCACACCCCACTGACCAACCACTCCATCCACTCGTACATTCCCAACTTTGCCATTCATGTCTCCAATCAACAGCACTCTCTCGCTCCTCTCAAACTTGTCCATACACGCTTCTACACTCGCCCAAAACTCATCTTTCACTCTTGCCACTCGATCCTCTGTCGGGGCATACACACATACAATCGCCCACGCTTGTATACCTACTTTCCTCACCCATACAATCCTTGCACCCACTGTTCCATACTCTCTTATATTCTCCTTCCACTTCTTGCTTATCATCAGACATACTCCCTCTCTTGCCCTCTCATTTTCATTGACTCCCGCACATATACCTAAACCATATTCCCATTCTCTCATCCTTTCACCTTACCATTTAGTTTCAGTCAATCCACATATATCCACTTTTGCATCCTCAAGCACCTGAACAATCTCTCTCTCTCTCACTTCATCATTCACTCCTCTCACATTCCACGTTCCCACCCTAAGAATGTCCTTCGTCCGTTCCTTAGTCGTCAACGTATGGTCCGTCCGGGTCCGAGGCGCTTTGTTCGCTTTTTTAGTTAGTTCTTTTTACGGGGTGGGGCACTAACCCACCACCAACCCTTTTAGTCGCCTCGTACGACAAGCAGGGATACTGGGGGAGTATTCTTGAAACCCCCCTACCCCCAGGGGGGTATAATGGTCTCGCTGTTAGATTCACCATGCACCAGTCAGGAATCAGACACGGTCACTTGGAGGCGCCGAGGGGAGACGGGCGCCAGAACCAGGGCCTTCTGACCTCCACACGCGTGCCTAGTGTATTACTGGTGCGAATTCTGCCATTACAAAGACATATATAAAATATAAAAGGGTAATTACGCATTCTGCCCCCCTGTGATTTACTCTGATAAATAAAATCGTTTGCCGTCAATTGGAATAAAATATGAGAGTAGTTCTGACCATGAGGGGTGACTAATTGCTTTTTTACGTCGTTCGAGAGACTTTTAACTGAATAATCATCTGGCGTTAAGATGAACTGATCACTGGAGTTGTTCCGACCATGAGAGAGAGAGAGAGAGAGAGAGAGAGAGAGAGAGAGAGAGAGAGAGAGAGAGAGAGAGAGAGAGAGAGATGATATTAACTAACCCTTTCAATACCATGACATTTTAAATTCTAGTCCTGTTCCTTCCAGACTATTTCTCGGCATAAGGATTCACTTTTCCAGCTGGAGGGGTTAAACAGAGCCTTCACGAACACTAGCATTATCAGAGCATCTTCCTAGTCAATAGAATATCATCAGGCTGTCGGGAAATAAACTAAGCAATGAACCAGTCAATCAATCAGTCATCAAAAATACGTCACTAATCAGCCAGTCAATTAATCACTAGCTAAGAACACGTCTTCAATCATTCAATCAATCACTATAGCAAAGAAGTGAAGCTGACAAAAGCAAATTAATAAACAAAGTCAAAAGAATCAAGTGGACAATAACGTGAAAGCTGTCATTAGAGTGAAGTGGTCAGAGTGCAAGGGGCAGAATGACTCGCAAAGGAAAAAATGCTACGTAGCCTTTCTATGGCACAGAGGATACAGAGGTGAGGCAGCAAGTCCCTAGAGTTTACGAAGGTTAAGGTTTAGTATTCATATTTCAAGAGAGCTGCCGCCTTTTTTGTCGTGTACCAGCTGGGGAATGCAAAGCCCTGTGGAGTCGCCCTCTTTCCTTTTATTCTCTCTCTCTCTCTCTCTCTCTCTCTCTCTCTCTCTCTCTCTATTTCTGATTTTTTTGTTTTCTCCTATTTCGCTCTGGTTGTTTTAGATGACAGACAGACAGACAGACAGACACACACACACACACACACACACACACACACACACACACACACACACACACACACACACACACACACACACACACACACACACACACACACACACACACACACACACACACACACACACACACACACACACACACACACACACACAGATTATCACAGTCACACCCTTTCTGCCTTACACCCTATTCTTTGATAAGTCTCTCATTTTTTCCGTGTTCCTTATTTCTTTCCTCCTCAACTTCCTTATTTTGGCGTTTGTGTGTCCCATATAATCTTTTAAATATATTCAATTATCATTTTTCTTTTAATAATGATAATCCTGAAGATTTTGTTTTTGTTATCTGCATTATTTCGTATTTCCTTTTTTCTCACTTTCCGTTTCTGTTTTATTTTCTTTTCATTGCTCAGATTTCGGGAAGTTCTTTTCTCCCTCCCTGCATCTCTCTCTCTCTCTCTCTCTCTCTCTCTCTCTCTCTCTCTCTCTCTCTCTCTCTCTCCACTTTTATTTTCTGCCATCTTTTATTATTTTTATTTACTTACCATCCTCCTTTTTCTCTGCTTTTCTCTTTTCTCGTTACTCCTTTTTCTTTTCATTCATTATGCCTGTTTTTTTTTTGTTTTTTTTTAATCCTTCGCCGGTAAGTATTCTTTTATAATATATAAATATATTTCTCTCCCTACATTCGTTTCTTTTTCTTATTTTCTCTCTCTTGAAAACTTCCCTCTTTTATTTCTCTTTGTCTTCTTTTTCCTGTTTTGTCATTTATATTGTTTAGCCTTTTCCTTTTCCATCTTTTTTTTCTTCTTTCTCCATCACTGTTTCCTTCTTTTTCTCTCCATTTTTGTCTCTTCCCTCTTAAATTCTTTTATCTCCTTTCATCGTCTTTCCTCTCTCTCTCTCTCTCTCTCTCTCTCTCTCTCTCTCATTCGTCTCTTTTCTTTTCTCTTTCGTGTTTATTCTCCCTGCTATTTCTCTTCTCTCGCCGCCCCTTTTCCACATTCTTCTGTTTTCTTGTCTCCCCGTTTTTATTTCTCTAACTCTTTCAATCCTTTTTTCTTTCTTTTTTCTACTCCATTTCTTACAGTCCTCTTTTTAAACTTTTCACGCCTCTTCTATCATCTTTTTTTTCTGTGCTCAGTTTTCACCTTTTCCCTTATTTATATTTACACTTGCAACGTTCCCTCACTATTCTCACTCCAAAGGGCTAGCTTTTTCACTTCTTTCAGTCGTCCTTACATAGTTGTTTGGGTAAATCTTTCTATATTTTTTCTCTGCCAACTTAATCGCTCTCTTTTTCTCAATGTTAATATCTACGTACTTATTCCTCGCCTTATTCTTTATTATTGTACCTCTTGTAAGAATTGTTCAATTTGTATACAGTAATAATTGCTCCGTTTCCATGTATTTTTTCTTTTTAATTCATCAATGTTTTCCGTCCTTATACAGTTTACCTTCAGTTCATTTCAGGGCTTTCTTCTTTCCTTTCTGCCTCTTTCTTTTTCCCTCTACTTGTTTTTCCCTTCTCTCTTACCTCTTTCATTCGGTTCATATTTCCTCTCCATTGCATCTACTCTACCTATTGCCAGACGCCTCAATCCCGTACGGGGATGCCATAAACAAATCGCCTCCATGTCGCCCTGTCCAAGGCCATTTCACTACCCAGCTTCCAGCTCACACCCCCCCCTCTCTCATATACCTCTCCACTCCATCCCTCCACCTCATCCTTGGGCTCCCCATCCCTCTCCCCCCTTCCACCTCACTCGCATACACTCTCCTCGTTAGTCTTTCACTCTCCATCCTCGCCAAATGGCCAAACCACCTCAAAGTATTTCTCCTAACGCATTCTATCACATCCACATCCACACCACAACGCTTCTTCACTTCCTCATTTGTCTGTCCTTATAAATTCTTCCTCAGATCTTTGCCATCCTCTTCTTATATATCTTTCCTTTCATTTTCCTTTTTCACTGTGGTCCTTTTCTTTCCTTTTTCATGCCTCTGGTTTAATTCTTTCTCTTCCTTTTATCTCCTCTTTTCACCTTGCTATATTATACAGATTTCGCCCACATTTATTTTTAATGCTGTCTCCTTTCCAAATGTTCTCTCTCTCTTTTCCACCTGGTCGTGTTCCTTTCTTTTCTATATATATATATATATATATATATATATATATATATATATATATATATATATATATATACAGCTTTACTCACTCCTCTCTTTTCTCTTTTTTTTATCCATTTTTTCTTAACTCTCTCTCTCTCTCTCTCTCTCTCTCTCTCCCTTTTCCTGTTTCTCTCATTTACTTCCCCTCTTTTTTCCTTTATTTTCCCACTCTCTTCCCTTTCACCTTGAGCTCATTATAAAGCTGAAGAAGCAGTGCAGTAAAGCTTATCAGAACTCACACTTATCTCTGAATGTGATGCCTGCGAGAGAGAGAGAGAGAGAGAGAGAGAGAGAGAGAGAGAGAGAGAGAGAGAGAGAGAGAGAGAGAGAGAGAGAGAGAGAGAGAGAGAGAATGTGTGACCGGGTGATAAAGAAGCTGAATTAATAAATTAGGAATAACTTAATGAAATAAATAAGTCAGGTTTACTAACGTGGGTTTAGTTTCAATATATTTACAGAGGACATTAAGTGTTAGTGATGATGAAGATAATAGTAATCATCATCATCATCATCATCATAATGATAATATTGGTAATAAAACATTACTACTGCTACTAGTACTACTACTTTTAACAAAAACAACAACAATAATAACAATAATAATTATAATAATAATAATAATAATAATAATAATAATAATAATAACAATAATAATAAAAATATACATACTTTGACAAACACACAAGTGGACAACAGAAGGGTAAATATAGCAAACAAAGACAGAGAGAAAACAATATTGTGAGGCTGAAAGTTAAATTTGACCCCTCTCGTGTTCGTAACAACTCTTTTATATTATTTTATCTTACCTTGAACGAATTTATTGAGCTGAGAGTGAGTTCTAAGAGCCTGGAAGTGGTAAAGCAAGAAGGCAGGGGGTAAAGAGCAACGCAAATGAGAGAGAGTTCAAGAAAGAAACATTTTAAAGAGTCAAGAGTGAACCCGTGTTTGTTGGAGGAAGGAGTGAGAGAACGATTCTTTCTGTGAAATTTAAAGCCCAGAATTAAAGAAAGGCGGTAAAGTAAACATATATCTTAATCTTTTCGTCCCAGCTTTCTTCATGCGATTTTATTATGGACTAGAGAGGCCTTTTTATAATGCAGAGATTTTGAACAGCCCTCATCAGCTCCTTCAGACGATTTTATTCTGTGTACTGGGGGAGGTAGATACAGCCTTCACTAATTCCTTCAGACGATTTTTATCAGTACATGAGAATCTTTTCGATATGGAGTACTTAGAGTCTTCGTTATCCCCGTCACTAGTACAGGGCTTTCAGGGGCTTGAAAAAAAGAAAAAGAAAATCTGCTGGGCGTTGCAAGAATAAAAAAAAATCATCTGATATTTGAATAATTTAAAGTGAGAAGAGAAACTGAACTCACATGGAGAATATTAAGCTTTTAGAATTCCGAAGTATTTTTTGTTTTGAAATTTACTGCACTAGAGTGGTCAGTGATAGTGCAGTAATTTTTATCCTGAAATCTTTTACTTTATTACTCTCTCCATCAGTATTATTTCCCTTTACGTTCCCTTTCCTCACCGTTATTTTACTTTTTCATTTTCATCTTTCTCCTTTGTCATTTATTTTGTTCCTTGTGTTTTCTAGGATTTTCTGTTGCTTTGTTTCAGTCAGCCTATACGTTTCTTTCCCCTTCCTCTATTTCTCCTCTTCTCCAGGTCTTTCTTTACCCCCTTTCCCCAGTGTTCTGCCTTTTTGTCGTTCCCTTATGTCCTCCCTTCCGTCCTCTCCTGAATTACTTCAGTTTCCCCCTTTCCTTGCATCTTCCTTCCATCCTTTCCTCATAATCCTTCTTCCCTCCTTCCTTGATCTTCCTTCAGCTCCTTACCCCCTCACATATCTTCTCTTTTCCTAACTTCCCTTGTTTCCTCCTCGTCTCCTTTCCTTCCACTCCTCTTCGCCTTCCTTCCTTTCACTCCTCCTAACCTTCCTTCCTTCTACTCCCCATCTTATTTCCTGCCACTCATTACCTTTCCTTCCATTCCTCGTCATCAATCCTTCCACTCCTTCCCATTTTCTTTCCTTTCACTCCTCCTCATCTTCCTTCCTTCCACTCCTTCGCATCTTCCTTCCTTCCACTCTTCCCATCTTCTTTCCTTCCACTCCTCCTCATCTCCTTTCCTTCCACTCCTTCTCACCTTCCTTCCTTCCACTCCTCGTCATTTCCTTGCCTTTCACTCCTCCTCATCTTCTTTCCTTCCACTCATTTTCTTTCCTTCCACTCCCTCTTATCATCCTTCCTACCACTCCTCACTTCCTTTCCTTCCCTTCCCTTCCCCCTCATTCTTCCTTTCATTGCTCCTCATCCTTCCTTCAACGTCGCCTAATCTTTCCTTCCACTCCCTCTCATCATCTTCCATTCCTCATTTCCTTTCCTTCCACTCTCCTCATTTTCTTTCCTTCCACTCTTCCCCATCTTCTTTCCCTCCACTTCCCCTCACCTTTCCTTCCTCTTCTTCCTTTCCTCCTTCATTTCCTTCCTTCACTTCCTTCAGTCTCCGCTTCTTCCTTCTCCCCATACATCCTCCACAGCTCAATAAAACACCCACACCAACGTCATTACTTCACCTTTGAATTAGATACCACTTCTTACCTCAGCACAGACACTGGGAGTTAGTGCACGCGTGTGTGTGTGTGTGTGTTTTGATCAACTAATTGCATGTATGAATGTCTTCTCGTGTGTGTGTGTGTGTGTGTGTGTGTGTGTGTGTGTGTGTGTGTGTGTGTGTGTGTGTGTGTGTGTGTTTTGATCAACTAATTGCATGTATGAATGTCTTTTTTCTCGCGCGCGCGTGCGTGCGTGCGTGCGTGCGTGCGTGCGTGTGTGTGTGTGTGTGTGTGTGTGTGTGTGTGTGTGTGTGTGTGTGTGTGTGTGTGTGTGTGTGTGTGTGTGTGTTTTGATCAACTAACTGCTTGTATGAATGTCTTTCTCTTTGTGTGTGTGTGTGTGTGTGTGTGTGTGTGTGTGTGTGTGTGTGTGTGTGTGTGTGTGTGTGTGTGTGTGTGTGTGTGTGAAACAAGATAATTACTTTAAGGTCAATCTACTGATCTACTGCCACACAACTTAATCATGGAGGGGGTGGCCACGAACAAACCCCCTTCATTTGACCCTGTCCTCTGCTATCCGGCTGCGTTCCCTTCAGACAGCACCATTCACTCATATACCATTCCATTCCCTCCCACCACCTCATTGTCCGTCTCTTTAAGGAGCAAATTGAAAGCCAAATGGAAAATAAAAGCCTGACGGACACTATTGAAGAAGATAAAAGTGATGATTTTTTGTTCTTTTTGTTTAGGTATCCCAATTCGAGTACAGCTTGACAATCGTTCCCTGAGGCCTAGCAGTCCTCTTACATGTCACACACCTTTACATGTCACCACTTTCAGTTAATACCTAACGCCTAGATATAATACATGCTAGGAATGACGTACTTGTGGTAGCTGTAGTGTTTTTTAGGAAAGAATGGTTCATCAAGTAGAAGCTCTATAAAGCCTGTTGTATCTATCTATATACCTAGGCTGCTTCCCCCAAAGAAAGGGAGGTAGCTGAGACAGGACGACACACTCCCAATTTCCTCATCCAAACACACATTTATTCGCATCTTAGCCCCAAGGGGAGAAGGGACAGAGCCTGTTGTTAAAGGAAATCAGATCAAATTGGACCCTGCCCCAGCCCGGGAATAAACTCATGTCCTTCTAGATAGCAAACCACTTCTCCAACCATGTGAATATATTGGACAGGCTCGTGTGTCGGGGAAGGAGAGGCCTTAACCCTTCATCCCGAGGACATTGCTCACAGTCTGTCCTTATTAGTACCACATGCATTTATTAACAGCAGTAGATATGTTTCCAGCTGGTGCGGTAAGCCTTCTCTAACACCTTCATTACTAGGGGGTCTTCCTAATCTTAATAAAATCGTCTGGCATCGTCTGGAATAGCGCGAGAAAATTAAGAATAACGTCAACGGAGAAGACGATAATGAGTAGGGACAGAGTTGCCTAGAAGCCCAGTCGCCTCTAACAGTTCAGGATGCCAAATGAATATAGTAGAAATATTACAGTATACAATGGTAGAAGATAGTTAAAGAGAAGGATGAAGTAAATATTAGGCCTAGTGGATGAAAAGCAAGTACAGAAGAGGCCTAATGGATGAAAAATAAAGGAGAGGCCTAGTGGATGAAAAATAAGTAAAGAAGCCTAGTGGATGAAAAATAAGTAAAGATTAAGCTTAGTAGATGAAAAATAAATAATAGGCCTAGTGGATGAAAACAGGTAAAGAATAAGCCAAGTGGATGAAAAACAGGTAAAGAATAGGCTTAGTAGGTGAAAAATAAGTAAAGAACAGGCTTGGTTGAAGAAAAATAAGTAAAGAATGGGCAAAGTAGATGAAAAATAAGTAAAGAGATGGCTTCGTAGATGAAAAATAAGTATGGAATAGACTTAGTAGATGAAAAATAAGTAAAGAATAGGCTTAGTAGATGAAAAATAAGTAAAGAAGAGGCTTAGTAGATGAAAAATAAGTAAAGAAGAGGCTTAGTAGATGAAAAATAAGTAAAGAATAGGCTTAGTAGATGAAAAATAAGTAAAGAACAGGCTTAGTAGATGAAAAAATAGTAAAGAATGGGCAAAGTAGATGAAAAATAAGTAAGGAATAGACTTAGTAGATGAAAAATAAGGAAATAATAGGCCTAGTAGATGAAAAATCAGTAAATAATAGGCTTAGTAGGTGTGAAATAAGTAAAGAATGGGCCAAGTAGATGAAAAATAAGGAATAAGGCCTGTGGATTAAAAAAAAAAGTCGATCATTAAAAGAAAATTAGGTAGGGAAACAAAAGGTATGAGTGGAAGACGCACGGGAGGAAGAAAGACTGAAAAAGATGAAGGTTCCGACTATTACCTGAGAAGATGGAGGATGAACAAAAGTGGTGAGAGAGAGAGAGAGAGAGAGAGAGAGAGAGAGAGAGAGAGAGAGAGAGAGAGAATGATAAAAGACAGTGCATGGAACGGAGGGAATATCTTTCATGAGAAGGTAAATTAATGAAGGAAAATGGAAGAAAGACCATTAATATACAATGGGAAACAAGGCTACATAAAAATAGATGAGTAAATTTGGGAATGTCCGCAGGATACATATAAATTATGACACAAGGAAATTTTAGTGTGAAATAGTAACTACCTATTACATATACGTTACATGGCCCGTGCGCACGCACACACGCACGCAAACACTCACGCACGCACGCAAGCACGCACACACACACACACACACACACACACACACACACACACACACACACACACACACACACACACACACACACACACACACACACACACACACACTCTCTCTCTCTCTCATAAAAAAAAGATAATCGCGCAAACATCTTAAACTATTTTCTAGCAAACTTTGACCTCTTAGCTACGTGGCGTCTCCCTTAAGATAAAAAAAAAAAAAAAACTAATCTTGGTAGCACTAAACTAATAGATATGAAATAATGGAGCATAGGAAATTTGAGACTGTCTTTAACCCTGCCATATCAGAAATCTTCCCTTAATAAGAAAGAAAAGTTTAATGGGAGCCAAAGTAGACCAGCAAAATCTTCATAATGTAACTTTATTGATCATCCACTGAGAGGGCTGAACCTTACTTCCTTCTGTTTATCTCCAGACGATCTTAAAACAGCCGAGAGATCCCACCCTTTCATGTTTAGGATAAAGCTTAAGATCTTTTTTCACAGAACGTCTTTATACTTTGTGCTTCCCGCCTACACATGAATTTGTTAAGCTTACTGATGTCTGGTACTGAAGACGTTAATAATGGCTATATGTTCAGTCGACATCAAAAATCCTGTCGTCATTTCCAGCTTATCACCTTTTGGATTTCAAGAATAAGTGTGGATAATGAGAAGTAGACGATATTGATAACATTTTTGCCCAGAGATCACCATCATCAGTTTTGATTGCTGTGGATTCACTAGACTAATCTTCAAAGTTAATGAAGAAAAGAATCGTGGAATGATAATAAAAACGTCCACAAGTTGAACGGGTTAATCGATTCTGTCTTACTAACGCGACGATTACCCAAATGAAAGAAAAACATTTATTTAAACAGATAAAAGGATCATGTTTCACTACAATGTTCCTAATCCTTTGATTCCGATGAGGTAGTCTGCATTCCATTATTGCCACCAGTTGTAAGGACTGGTGGTCAAATGGGTTAAGGCTCCAATCGGGTGTAGCCTTTTGAGATCGAATTCCAAGGGAGCCCTGGGATTAAACTGCTCATGTAATGCCACTCTGGGAAATGCGACTGGTCACCCTCATCTTTAATGTGAAGCCTGAATAACCTAGTCCCAGACCCATAAGCTTTTGACGAGGCAGTGAAGGACTAGAAGCTGGATGGACAAAGAGGCACTTGAAACTAGAGGACTTTGATTAATTTTCAGTTACTTTCAGCACAAGATGTCTGTCCTACTGTATGTAGGATAAAACACTGGCCTGCGTTTTAAAACTTTTTTTCGAAGGTCAGAGGTTTTTCAGCTGATTTAAGATCAGTTTAACACATCGAATTCAGAAATGCAATCCATTTTCTTCAATCAGGTCAGGTTTTTTAGATATGCTAGATTTGAAAAAACTGCATTCATGGCTCAAAGAGTGTTTCTGAACTGGTGTTCATGAATTATCTTTTTGTCCTAAATGGTCACGGGTGCCTTTAAAAGACCTTTTCTTCATTTCGGATCTGGACTGTCGCTTCAATGAATCGAAAGTACAAGAACTATCCTGACAGGTTCTGCTATATCTGGGGAAATGTGACCCTTTCAGATTGTCAAGCGAGAATTACAGATTTTAAGAAGCTGTTCGCCCCTCATATCTGTTGCAAAATATGTGTTCAAGACCTACGGGATTGGAGGAACAAAACGAAGAAGAGTATGCCGTTTGGTGTTCCAATGTTGTGGAGGGAAGGTAAAGATCACACCACAGACTGTTATTTTTGTAGGACGAATCTACAGGGTATAAATTGTTCAGTATCCTGACGTTCCATCGGCCATCAAGCCAGTCCCTCATGGCCCAGGTGTTCCTGTTCCTGAACCAGACGTCAACATGGGATCGTCGTCCGACTCTGAGTCTGGAGGTGCGACCGATGCAGACAAGTCTGGTACATTCGAGCCAAGGGAGGGAGATCGACCGGTGCCACTGAGCCAAGCTGAGCTCAACGATCTGACGCAGGACTTAAACCTGTCCAAGGAGTCTGTTCAGCTGCTGGGTTCGCGCCTTCATGACAAACATCTGCTGGCACTGGAGACAACGTTCTTTTGGTATCCAAAAAGAGAGAAAGAGTTCCAAAAATACTTCTCATTTGATGAGGCATCTTCTCTTGTCTACAGCAACAAAATCGCCTACCTGAGTGAAGCGATGGGTTTGAAGTATGACGCTACAGATTGGAGGCTTTTCATCAACTCGTCAAGTTGGAGTCTCAAGACGGTTCTTCTGAACAACAGCAACAAGTTCGCTTCGATCCTTGCTGTACAATCAGTTGAAATGGGAAAAACCCACAACAACATGGAACGTCTTCTGCCCACTGTCAACTACAAGGACCATAGTTGGTTGACCTGTGTAGATCTCAAGGTAGTTGGTCACGTTCTAGGACTTCAAGGTGAGTACACGAAGTATCCATGCTTTATGTGCCTGTAGGACACCTGGGCAGACGACCAGCATTATTTCCGATGAGAGTGGCCGTCTAGACAAGAATTACAACCCAGCTCACACACAATGTTCTGTCCCACCCTCTGGTCGAACCGCACAAGATTCTACTCCCACCACTGCACATAAAACTGGGTCTCATGAAGAACTTCATGAAGGCGCTGGACAAAGGTGGAGGATTCACTTTTCTATGACAGAAGTTTCCATGCGTAAGCAAAGAGAAATTGAAAGTGGGGATATCTGACGGTCCTCAGATAAGAGAGCTCATCAAGGACAATTGCTCCCATGAATCATTGAATTCCTCTGAATTCTCTGCTTGGCTGGCTCTGAAGTCGATCATTGAGAACTTCCTGGGCAACCACCAGAGTCCAGAGTATGAGAAAGCCGTTGATATGCTGAGGGAGAGTTTCCGCTAATTAGGTGCACGCATTTCGGTGAAAATGCACTTCCTCAGATCTGATCTGGACTCGTTTCCAGAGAACTGTGGGGACTTCAGCGAAGAGCAGGGGGAGAGTTTTCACAAGGACATCCGAGTGATGAAGGAACACTATCAAGGACGGTGGGACGTCAACTTTCAGGCCAACTACTGCTGGTGCCTAAAGAGGGATGTGGTGTCTGCCCAGCACAAGCGGAAGTCCCTGAAGAGGCCATTCATACCTGATTAGCCTAGTATATCTTGCTGTACCCTTCTTGCGATCTATATGAACTGCCTGTAAAACCTGTACATATATAGCTGTTGAGTTATGCTACTAGAAGAATCACTTATCTACCAATATAACAGGAAGTTATCATCTCCAGAAGGTGTTTTGCTTCCAAAATTTGACCTGATTGAGAAAAAATAATGCGTTTTGCGGAATCAGCGTAAGAAACTGACCTAAGAACAGCATACTTATCCTTGACCTTTATAATCACGCAGACCAGTGAAATCATCTGAAGGCAGTAGAATTAACTAATTCAAAGCCGACTGGTTTTAAGGGGCCAAATTGCTAACTACAGGCGATTTTTTTAGCAGACAGACACCGTACTCAATCGATAGAAATATATATATATATATATATATATATATATATATATATATATATATATATATATATATATATATATCACAGGGATGGTGGAATGATGATTTTTTGTTCTTGTCAACCCCTGACGATCACATTCCACAAAAGAAACCATACTTAACCCCGTCCACCAATGTAGCGATTCTTGTATTCTGTGGTCGATATCTCCAGGCAGTTTTACTCAACTTTAAAGACGTTTTTGTTCACCTAAATGGGTAGATATAGCCTTCAGTATCCATTTAATTAATAGAAGTCCTCCTTAACTTCGGCAAAATCGACTAAGTGGAGTAAAAAAGAAAAAAAAGAAAAGGCATTACGGGATAAAGCTTTGATTCGCGGGGTAAAGAACACTGTTTTTCACCGGAATGAGAAAACAGAGGTATTATATTTGGGGCAACTACTGTCGGCCAAATACTACACAAGGTAAATCAAAGGCTAAATGAGAGTCCGTAGATCAGAATCCTTGTATTCTGTATTTTTGTAATAAAAAATGACAGAGGGTGGTAAATTAAGGAAGACAGGCATGAGGAGACTGGAGGCAGGAAAAAGGTAAAGGGACAGAAGAAGAATAATGAGAAGAGGGACATCAGAAAGAAAGGAAAACATGGTTACACAGAAAAACAGAAAACAGACTTTACGGTCCCAACGAAGTAGTTACGACATAAGCGTAATAATCTTACTCTCTTCATGAAAACAAAAGATAACGATTACTTAGTGAGAAGGATCTCATCTATGTTTCTAACTCGCTGCCTATACCTAAGCCTGAACCTACAAAACAACTATTAGAATGATGACAGAGCTTGAAGGAAAACTTCACTGAAATGGGAGAAAAATGTAAGAAAGAATTGTGCCCTCATACAATGCTAAAATGGGCAGAAACTTAGGAACTTAACCCCTTCTGGCTGATAACGTCACTGCCACATAATTCTTTCCACTACAAGGTAATTTCACTCAGCCTATGAATCACCCTGGTAATGAAGCGGTTAGGCTATTACTATCCCATGTTCGAAAAGTCTCCTAAACTGCATAAGTTCGCATGGAGATAATAAGGGTATAAAACTCGCCTTTGTGTTGAAATGGTTAAAGTTGATAGCTTATAGTTCGTAGATATTTCTTCTACTGATAAAGCAGATCTCTTCGCACAGACTTTCTCCTCCAATTCCACCTTAGACGATTCCGGTGCTGCTTCTCCATCACTTCCCGCCTCTGACTTCCTCACGGCTGACATTAAAAGTTCTTCAGCTGATGTATTTTCTGCCATCACTGGCCTCAATACTAACAAGGCATATGGGCCTGATGGGGTCCCTCCCGTTGTTCTCAAGAAATGTGCTTCTGTGCTTACACCCTGCCTAGGCAAACTCTTTCGCCTTTGTCTGTCAACTTGTACCTTTCCTTCTTGCTGGAAGTTTGCTCTCATTCAGCCAGTCCCAAAGAAGGGTGACCACTCCCAACCCTCCAACTATCGTCCAATTGCTTTAACGTCCTGTATTTCAAAAGTTTTCGAGTCAATTCTCAATAGAAAAATTTTAAGGCATCTTTCCTATCACAACCTTCTTTCTGATCGTCAGTACAGGTTCCGTCAGGGATGCTCCACTGGCAATCTTCTCACCTACCTTTCAGACTCCTGGTCATCCTCCTTTCGGGACTTTGGGGAAAGCTTTGCCATTGCACTTGACATCTCAAAGGCTTTCGATCGAGTCTGGTATAAATCTTTAATTTCCAAACTGCCCTCTTACAGTTTCTATCCTTCTATCTGTGCTTTCATTGCTAGCTTCCTTTCTGGTCGTTCTACAGCCGCTGTTGTAGACGGCCATCGTTCTTCTCCTAGATTTATCAACAGTGGTGTTCCTCAGGGCTCTGTCCTATCACCAACTCTCTTCCTTTTATTCATCAATGACCTTCTAAGCTGTACATCTAACCCTATCCACTCATACGCTGATGACTCCACCCTTCATCTTTCCATTCGGTTCCTGCAACGCCCATCTCAGCAGTTACTTCAACAAACAAGGGATGAGGGCTATGGCACACCTAATGTCTGACTTGGCTCGTATCTCTGACTGGGGTAAAAATAATCTTGTTGTTTTTAATGCATCTAAGACTCAGTTCTTACACCTATCAACCCGTCAAAATCTTCCACAGGTTTACCCACTAATGTTTAATGATACACTATTCAGCTTAACTCCTGCATCATCCTTGAACATGCTTGGGGTTTCATTTACTCGGAACTTATCTTGGAAAGATCATATTACATCTCTTGTAAAATCTGCTTCCAAGAGATTGGGTGTGCTAAGCCGACTCCGCTCTTTCTTTACCCCTGCACAATTGTTGACTCTATACAGGGATTTTATCTGCCCCTGTGTGGAGTACAACTCTCATGTGTGGGGAGGCTCCCCACATACAGCTCTTCTCAATAGGGTGGAGTCAAAGGCTTTTCGTCTCATTAACTCTCCTCCTCTTACTGACTCCCTTCAACCTCCGTCTCTTTGCCGCACTGTTGCATCTTTATCACTTTTCTATCGCTACTTTAATGGTCACTGCTCCTCTGAACTGTCTGCATGCATTCCTCCACCTCTACGATGGGCGCGTAGCACCCGTCTAGCAGCAAACTCTCATCCCTTTTCTGTCCAACTCTCTAATGCAAGAGTTAACCGTTACTCCCAGTTCTTCATTTACGCAAAGGGTCAACGCTGGAACTGTCTCCCTCTGTCTGTATTTCCTGTCGCCTATAATCTCCAGTCTTTCAAACGCAGTGTGTCCAGGCATCTCGAAATGAATGGATCTTGAATTTGGCTCTCTCTTGTATTTTGTTTTTCTCTTGGAGGGAACTGTTATTGCGGGCTCATGGCCTTTGGTTCCTTCTTCCTCGCATAAAAAAAAAAAACACACACACAAGCAGAAACGTTTACCTTAGCCTATACTGAATCTCCACAAACTGTTCCTTAGGAGATACGGTTAATGATATGATCACCTCTCTCTCAGGCCATCAAATGGTTTAACATGTTTTTAATGTATTATTATAAGAATTAATAACAACATATACCGGAGGCTTGTTCCATTCTCACGTTAAGTTCATGGCCTCAAAATCTGAAGCAATTTCCTTTGACGGGAAGTTGAGGTGCAGTTGTTACATAATTATATCATTTTTAAATATTAACACTAATTGAATTACCTCCAACACTCTTTCTCATTAAGAAAGATTTTTTTTTCTCTCTCATCTTATCTTGGTACCGTTTAGGTCACAAAGACTGAATTAACAGAGTGGCGCTTCTCTGAAAAAGTTCGTATATTATTCTGTACAGTCTGTTTTATATGTGAATAATAGAAATTGACCTCATACTCCTCTTGTCATCTGATGAGGCATTGCAGAGGTAAAATAATTTCTTTCCGCTTGTATGTGAAACTTCTTTTGGCAAATATAGTACTTTCCATTTCGCTTCACTGCTTCATCAAACAGCGGAGGAAATGTTAAGCTTTCTGAAAAATTAACACCACAAACAACTGTTTTAATGTTTTGGTCAAACGTTTCATACCCATCTAATTTAGACTACTACCATGTCATTCGTTCAGAGGCATTGCAGAGGTAAAATAATTTCTTTACGCTTACATGTGAATTTTCTTTTAGCATATACAGTACACTCCATTTTACTTCACTGCTTCATCAAACAGCAGAGAAAATGTTAAGCTTTCTGAAAAATTAACACTATAAATTACTGCTTTAATGCTTTGGTCAAATGTTTCATACCCATCTAATTTAAACTATTACCAAGTACAGTACTTCGTTCAGTCATCCGATTTTTTATATCTAAACTTTTCATTCTGTCAAAATTTCGTTGCAGAGATGACATTCTCGGGGGGAAATACTGTTGCAGTCCGTCGCCTGTGTTACTTATGCCTTTAAATAAAAAACACTGGACTGAACAATGCACACTAAGGTACCCAACAACTTAAGAATATACAAGGTGATGACGCACCATTACCGTGCCATATGACAGGTATCTATTTTCTTATCCAACAATAAAATAAATCCAGTCGTTCGTAGGCTCAACATTTTAGCTACTAACTTCGGGTCAAAACTTAAAACACACACACACACACACACACACACACACACACACACACACACACACACACACACACACACACACACACACACACACACACACACACACACTTCTAGAATTAAAATTACATTTAAAAAAAAAAACAATATACAAGCTGTGTAGAAAGAGTGAATGAACAGAACTCAAGCTGCTTAGTGAAAGGGGATTTATTTTTCTTTATGCTATACAACTGAAATCCTTACCGTCAACAATTTCCTCTGGCTTTTAGTAGAGTATCGTTTTATTCATAATTCTAGGTCATAATTTTCTGCCAATAGCTGAGAGAGAGAAAGAGAGAGAGCAGCATTAGGGGGTACATTAATTCTGCCACTTTATCGGCAAAGGTAATGTTCTCCCAGCTTCCACTCCCGAGAAAGAGAGAGAGAGAGAGAGAGAGAGAGAGAGAGAGAGAGAGAGAGAGAGAGTATTCGTGAATAGTTCGTGTGAAAAAGAAAAAGGAAAAATAGCTTAAAGGTAGCTTCGTAAACTTTTTGCTACACAATTATGATCTGACGGAGAGAGAGAGAGAGAGAGAGAGAGAGAGAGAGAGAGAGAGAGAGAGAGAGAGAGAGAGAGAGAGAGAGAGAGAGAGTAGCCCAGCCTTATCATGAACACACTAAATTTCAGCCAATGAGTGTTCAACCAGATTAAACTTGGATAAACGGGGTAGCTAAAAGAGTCATTAGTTCTCATTGTTCCTTGACTCTTTCAGGACGAGAACGTTAACTTGTATTTTTTGTTTTCGATAACACCAGATTACTTCTTAATTTATTGCATATATTTACTTTTATTAAGTTTAAGCGCGACCCCTCTGCGTGAAACAGTTATGTCACTCTCCTGTGCTCAAATGGAGTTGGAATGACATGGAATAAGGTTGATAATCGCAGGTATTTATGATAAACTCCTTCTTTTAACTATGATATAGTTTTGCAGGAGGAGAGATATGAGAAGCATCAACGTTAGCTATTTATTTACCTCCTGCAAAAAACTGTAACAGCAGAAAACTGGTTATATACGACTTTTTGAAACTACTTTCGTGAATATTTCTTTACGCTGGAGACATTTTACTCAAATTCGGAAAGGCATCTATCTATCTATTGCCAGACGCCTTCATATCGTAAGGGGTGGCCACAGACAAATCGCATCCATGTCGCCCCGTCCCCCGCCATTTCACTTCCCTGCTCCTAGCTAACACCCCCCTCTCTCATGTACCTCTCCACTCCATCCCTCCATCTCATCCTTGGCCTTCCCTTCTTCTCCCCCTCTCCATCTCACTCACATACACTCTCTTCGTCAGTCTCTCGCTCTCCATCCTCTCCATATGGCCAAACCACCTCAGTGTGTTTCTCCTAACGCTTCCTATCACATCCACATCCATACCACAACACTCCTTCAATTCCTCAGTTGTCAGTCTAGATAGACAGGAAAGGCATCTCGTTGCGAAAGGATTGGAAATGTTTATCAGTTTATCTCCAACAGTCCAAGACATTATTCTCAAATTTAATTAAGTTGTCAAGCCGTGGAGAGAGAGGAAAAAAACAGGTACTCAAACTGATTGGGTTAATGATGTAACAGTGGTTAGAAATAAGACAGTGAAGTGCCTGAAGAAAAGAAGAGAAACAATATAATGAGATGTAAACAGGAGAAATGGTGTGTCTGGAAGAATGGGAAAAACATGATTGATATTAGGACAATTCTGGAGACGAAAAGGGAACGAAAGGTAAAACAAAAATGTAAAAGACAAAAAAAAAAAAAAAAATGAAGATTCGTATTGTAGAAATTGTGTAGGAAAGAGAGAGAGAGAGAGAGAGAGAGAGAGAGAGAGAGAGAGAGAGAGAGAGAGAGAGAGAGAGAGAGAGCAGCTTTCCCCCACAGCTGCGACATTAAATAACTTCGCATACGAGCAAAAATTACGATGCACACAATAAAAAAGGTGCCCGCGGTAATGATAATAAATATGCTCCACTACCGGCCACGAATTACTAGACTAACTTAAAACATAATCCTTTATCATTAAGGCATCGCAAAAGCTGGTGGTTTTTGGTATATGCACAGAAAAACAAGAGATGCTGTTTGTTCACTCATATTGGACTGTATTAACGCAACGAAGATAGGAAAAAAATGATAAAATAAAAAAACATAAAGTGAGTGTCCCAGTTTAATAATTAGGAGAAAATAGAACACCCAAGCGAAATTTGGAGGCTTTTCCCACTCTCCCCCACTCCCTCGACTTACTGTATGGTTTCACAAGAATCTGCAGACTTTATTTTTACGGTGCAGATTTAAGTAACCGTAGGGTATGTTCTTGCCGAAATACTTCCTCTCTGCACGGCGTAAAATTTGATTCCCAGGTCAAAATGTGCTGCGAATATCACCTACACACGCAATGTAAAATATGGGTTAGGTTAAAGGCACATGCAAGGTGGAGGAGTAAATGAGAGTGTATGGGGGCAGCAGCTATTTAGGGGAAGAGGGTTGTCTACAGAACTTACAGATAAATTGCGGATGATATGCACAGAAGATATTGATTTGGGCTCCCATTAACTTTTTTCATAACTAAGGGTAATGATATTGGAATTTATCACAATATACACCAAGCCGTAGCTCCGATTAAAGCTTACTATATTAAGAGGTAAGGTGTAAGATAAACGTCTAATTGTTTCTTGTGTGATACTCTCAGTGTCCTTGTTCATGCTAAAGGATCTTCACGTGTTGCCTAAGAACAAGTTATTCATTTTACTGAAACAACACATTTCTATTTTTCTTTAATATTCCCAGACGAATTATTTACCTTTAAAATGGACTCTTCGAACTAATGGATTTACAGTACATCTGCTTTTATCAATCCTTCCAGTGCGAGAAAACTATCCCCAACTGAATAAAAATGTCTGATAAAGAAAAACATGTGCCACTGAATACAGAGTTAATTATTCAGTCCAATGACCTATGTGTAATTTTGTTCGTTACCACCAGATAGTGCTACTCTGTCTAAGGAGAGATTTTTCGAATTGGTGGGGTTTAATTGGCCTTAACTTACTTGACTAACAGAGACTTGCCTTATTAGCAGCAAGAACACCGGATATAAGCCTGTAAAATACGCCATTGGGCTGAAAGGATTAAAGCGATACATAAAGGTAAAACAAGACGGAAGGAAACATCAAGGAAGCAGCGCCATTACCTGCACGCGCGCGCGCACGCACACACACACACACACACACACACACACACACACACACACACACACACACACACGCACACACACACACATACACACACACACACACACACACACACACGATGTATTTGTATTTATTTAAGAATGTATGTATGTATATATGTATGAGTGTATGCATGTAGGCCTATATTTCCGATAATCATAAGGTTGTAGTTTATATTTAAATAATTTACTTTTTTTCTGATACACATACGATTGTAGCTGGTATATCCAACTAAAGCAACCACAATTTATATATAGTATTTATAAAAATGTTTGTCAGGGAGCTTAGGCTCGACAGACCGTTGCTTGTTATGTAATGTTCAAATGTATAGCCTACATGGATGTATGACTATAAAGCAATAAACATTTACTTACTTACTTACTTACTTACATACACACACACACACACACACACACACACACACACACACTCACTCACTTACCGATATGCACAGTTACAGGAGCATTATTAAACTCTGAATTCAGGTGACATCCTTTTTAATGTATTCTTGTTGCCACCAGATGAGTTTATTCAGTTAGGGAAATAACCCCACCTGTTCGATAAAGCTGTCCTGAGTTGAATAAAATAGCCGAGAGACAGGAAGAAGTAAAAAGATTCTGGGTTCAATGGATTAAGAATGGATTAAGATGGGGTTGATGCGTCACGGCTTCATCCCTTCAATATTACACTCCATCCACACTAACCTGACCGAAAATTGCCACCCCTCCATCTTGACTGCCTAGCTAGAACAACAGTTTTACACTAGAATATGGTGCTAATAACGAAGAAGCACTACGGAAAAGATCTATCTATCTATCTATAGCCCGACGCCCTAATCCCGCAAAGGGTGGCCGCAGACAAAACGCCTCCAAGTCACTCTGTCACCCACCATTTGACTCCCCTCCCCCCAACTCACCCCCCCCCTCCCTCATATACCTCTCAACTCCATCCCTCCACCTCATCCTCGGTCTACCCCTCCCTCTCCCTCCCTCCACCTCACCCACATACACCCTCTTAGTCAGTCTTTCACTCTCCATCCTCTCCACATGTCCAAACCACCTCAGTGTATTTCTCCTAATCTTTTCAACCACATCCACATCTACCCCACAACGTTCCTTCACTTCTTCATTCGTCAACCTGTCCCTCCATGTCACTCCACATGCTCCTCTCAAGTAACTCATTTCCACTGCTCTCACTCTTGACTTGTTCCCCTCTTGCAAGGTCCACGCCTCGCTTCCATACGTCAGGGTAGGGATCACAATACCATCATGCAGAGACTTCTTAACTTCCATACTCACTTCTCTATTTCTCATCACTGCTTTCAGCATGCCTACAACCTTCCTTCCCTGCTGTACCCTTTCACGCACTTCATCCCCCAAAGTTCCATCCTTACTCATCACACTACCCAAGTACTTGAATGCACTCACATTCTCCATATCCTCACCATCCAACCTCACTGCACACTCTGTGACTTCATTCCTCTCAAACACCATAACTTTACTTTTGTTTACATTAACTTTCAGCTTCCTCCTCCTACACACTGTCCCAAATTCATTCACCAAACCTTGCAACTCCCATTCATCTTCACTCAACAATACTGTATCATCAGCAAACAGCAACACCGGAAGCTTCCAAATCTCACCCTCATTCGTTAGGGCCACCCCCACATCCACTGCCCTACCTTGTACCTCCTTTACGACCCCATCCATATATATATTAAACAGCCATGGAGACATTACACACCCCTGTTTCAGTCCCACATTGAGATCAAAGAACTCACTCAGCTCACCATCCACTCGCACCGTAGCCCTAGCTCCCTCGTACATACTCTTCACAGCACTCAACAATTTCCCCTCCACTCCATATATTCTTAATACCTTCCACATACCTTTCCTATCTATTCTGTCATAAGCTTTCTCCAAGTCCATGAAGGCAGCGTACACTTTCCTTCCCTTCTCTAGATACTTCTCCACTAAACATCTTAGAACAAATATCTGATCTACACACCCTTTTCCCTTCCTAAATCCCCCTTGTTCTTCTCCAACTAGCTCCTCTGTCATATGCCTAACCCTATCAATGAGTATTCTACCATATATTTTACCAGTCACACTAAGAAGGCAAATACCCCTATGGTTACCACATACTTCTCTCTCCCCTTTTCCTTTGTACAGAGGAACAATTATACCTGATTTCCAGTCCTCTGGAACCCTTCCCTCTTCCCAAGCCAATCTACACAACTTCCATATCCACTCCACAACAATCTCACCCCCATACCTAAGCATTTCACCACATACTCCATCAATTCCTGGGGCCTTTCCCAGCTTAATCTTCTTCATCGCTTCCACTACTTCCGACCTACTGATCTCTTCCTCCCTCCTCTCATCTCTTCTTCTCCCAGCCATTCCCCAACCACTTATACTCACACTGCTCTCACTCTCTACATTCAACAAATCCTCAAAGTGCTCCTTCCATCTCCTCAATTTCTCTCTCTTCTCTACCAACAATCTATTATTCCTATCTTTCACTCCCCTACTATTTCCCCTTTCACACATCCTTACTTTCTTTACCTCCTTCCAAAACAATTTCTTACTCTCCCTCCATTTCACACTCAGATTCCTCCCAAACTCTTCATCCACTTTCTTCTTACTCTTCTTCACCAGTCTCTTAACCTCCCTTCTCCTGCTCACATATACCTCTCTCTTCTCTCTCTCATCTTCTCCCCTACCTCTACTCGCCAACCATTCACCATATGCCTTATTCTTTTGTTCCACAGCTCGTTTCACCTCATCATTCCACCATGCTGTCCCTTGCACACCCTTGCATCTCCTCCTCACTCCACAAACCACCTCACACGCTGCGCTTATCTCTTCCGTGAATATCTATTCCGTCAAAAACTCCGGAAAATTAACAGTAAAAAGACAAAAATCACCGCCAGGTTAAGGTGGAAGAAGTGTAGTCAAAATGAGTGAAGAAAAAACCAGAGGAGCGTCTGTTGATAAATGCTGTTACTGCTTTCACTGCGTGGCTTTACGTTGCGTTCGGCTGTAACATCACCAATGCAGGTCAGTTGAGCAGCTTGTTACCTGAATAATCATGCAAGTGAATTTACTGTGGAGTTTGTATTCTTTCTGATCGCTCTATTTTTCCAGGCAATTCTGAGTGTAATCTGGCAGTATTTGTGTGGTGAACATTTTAAACGAGGTGATGTGGCTAAAATGATTATAAACTATTGGGTCACGATACAAATACAGAAAAGGAAGCAACCATAAGTCTTTCACAGTGTTGTGTTCACGAAAACGATCATCTGCGAGACCTGTAACAACATGCTGCCGATGTATCACTAAAACAGAATGAACATGCAATCACTGCCATTCAGAGAGAGCATCAAAACGACCGTGAGTCCAATATAGTGAGTTGAACAATAGGCTATAAACAGACTAAGATTATACAACATCAACGCGGATGTGACTACGAAACTGCAGAGCCAAAGTGTTTGAACTGCTTCCCGTTCCTTTGTCTGGTTAATGCATCTGTTCCCCTGAGCAGGCTCAGAAATGGGTGGGAGAGCAGCAGTCATGGTTAGAGGAAGATCAAGAGTCCCCGGGGATCACCACCTACGTATTCACTCTGCACTTTCAGAATACTCTTGTTGCATGTATTGTACGGTGGGTCTGTTGTATCTCATTCTTCACTGAACTGGTTTATTGCTATTTCTCTAACAAATTTAAGCAGTTAAACACACACACACACACACACACACACACACACACGTGAGGTATTCGTGCCCTACACATTATTTTTTTCTGTTTATTTTCCGTTTTTTCTCTGTTGCCTTTCATGGCTTTCTCTTGCATTTCTTCACTCTCTCCATTCTTATAATATTCTCCTTATTTCTGCTACCTCTGGATTTTACAGCCAGGTTCATCCCAGTATCAATATTTCTCCCTACCACTGACCACAGAGCATCGTCAGTCCTTTCCCCTGTTCAAACGCAAGTACGCCACTAGAAAGTTTCCTCCTCTCACTGACCCTAAAGTGAAACCCAATTTGACGTGAGTACCCCATGATGCTGATGTGTTGCTGGGATTTGGACAGTTTGACGAGCCTGCCTGTTTCCATAATAATCACCGCGGTCACTGAATTCGCATCATACGCAGCTCATTGGTCGGGGTTATGCAAATACGAATGATTATGATAATGAGTTGTAATCGTCAGGAGTATTAATTGCCTCGGACCCGCAGAGATAAACGTGAATTGCAAAGCACTGGTGTGTGTGTGTGTGTGTGTGTGTGTGTGTGTGTGTGTTTTGCAAAGAATGTTTCAACTACTGGAGTACTGATTATAGGTAACCTCGTGATTTACCTCTTAAATGTGATTATACTTTCGCAGTACTAACAGTTTACACCAAAGGCAAAGGCAGGAATACTCACAGCAATTCCAAACAGGGTTCTTTGTCCTACTCATGTATTCATGTTTTTTTGTGTCTCATCCCTAATATTAGGCTATGGTACCTTCTTTTCGGGATACTTAAAAAAAAAAAAAAAAGTACGCTTCCCTTCCCCTCCACGTAAACACCCTTTTCTATTCATATCTATCCCAAATCCTTCTTTGAAAATCCCACCTATTCTTTGGTCTGAAATCGCAGTCGACGTTCCCTCACAAGACACCAAAAGAAATACGGGTGGAGGGAAAGGAGAAACGGAGAAGAGACGAGGTGGAAGAAGAGGAAGGAAGGAGGGAGGGAGAGACGGGGGAGAGAGGAAGGGAATGAGGAGATAGTAGGAGAATGTGATGCTGTGTGAGAGAGGAAGGGAGTGATGAGGCCGAAAATGGAGAAATGGGATGATGGGAGAAGGGTGGATGGAAGGAGAGTGGTGACAGAAGAAACATACATGGGAAATTAGAAAAGGAAGAGAGGGAGAGAAGATGCAGAAGAAAGGGAGATGATGGATGAAGCAAGGGAAGGAGGAGGTAGAAAAAAAGAAATAGGAAGTTGGGAGAAGGAGGGAGGGAGGAGGTTGGGAAAAAAAAAAGGAAGATTGGAACGTGGGAAAGGCAGAAAAGAAGGAGGCAGAAGAAGCTGGGGAGGAAGGCAGGGGAAGGAAGGCAGGGGGTGGGTAAGAGGGAGGGAAGGAGGAAGGACGATAAACCAGATAAGAGGGAGGGGAAGTCGGGCCACTTTTGCATGACGCTAAATTCGGCCTGATGGATGGATGACGGGAAAAAACGGGGCGCTGGCTGCTGGTATCGGGGGCTGGTGTGGGCGGAGAGGATGTGGCAGGGAACAGATATTTGGGTGTGGGTGTGTGGGAGGGGATTGGCATTTGTGTTGGTGTGGGTGAGTGGGAGAAGAGAGGTATTAATGTTGCTGTGGGTGTGTGGGCGGGGAGAGGTCTATGCGTTTGTGTGGGTGGGTTGGCGGGCAGAGGAATTTTTGTTACTGTGGGGAAGAGTTTTGTGTTAGTGTGAGTGTGTGGGCGGGGAGAGGTATTTGCGTAGGTGTAGGCATATATTTCGGTATGGATGATAAGAGTTTGTGGGATAAAGATGTACCAATTTATTTGAGTGTGGGAAGGGAGGTAGTGACAGGCTGACTGTGGGTAAGGATTTAACAGTACATGTGGGTGTTGGAAAGAGGAAAGGTGAGCGGTGAAAGGCTTTGTGTGTGTGTGTGTGTGTGTGTGTGTGTGTGTGTGTGTGTGTGTGTGTGTGTGTGTGTGTGTGTGTGTGTGTGTGTGTGTGTGTTTTATTTGTGTTTGTGTCATTTTATTTGTGTGAATGTGTGTGTGTGCGTGTGTTTTATTTGTGTGTTTGTGTCATTTTATTTGTGTGTGTGTGTGTGTGTGTGTGTGTGTGTGTGTGTGTGTGTGTGTGTGTGTGTGAAGAGGCTGTAGCATTTTTGGGTGCAGTAGGGTACGAAATGAGAAAATTTGTGTGGGTTGAAGCAAATGTTCAGTGATGATGGTTGAGAAGGTGCCGTGTGAGATTTAAGTCTGGCTGAAGATATAAGTGTAAACGTGGATGTGAGTAAGGGGGGTAGGTGTGTGTATTTGTCTAAGGGCTAGAGATGTACTGCGGTATATGTCAGTGTAGGAGTGTGTGTGGTGATAGTATTTACGTAGATGTCTGCAGATAATTTGCGGTGGAAAGCTGGGAGGTATGTGAGAAGTTTGTGTGGATGAAGATATAGCGGAATATCTGGATGTGAGGGGGAGAAGGGGTGGATAGTGAAAACTACTGTGTGGATCTGAGCATTTTTGAGCGTGGATGGGAGAGTGGGCGGTGAAAGGCTTCCTGTGGGTGAAAATGAATGTCTGAGGAAGCTTTGGTGCGTGGCGATATATGTTGGAGAATGTTCAGGTGAGTGAATATATGTATGTGTGCGTGCGGATATGCTGGATGGGTGACAAAAGGTGTTCTCTGAGGATATTTGACCGTGTGAAGGAATGTGGTTATTTGAGTGGATGATGGCGGACCAGAAGTGTATTAAAGAATTTGTCTGCGACCGCTGGATGAGTGAACAGAAGATATTTTGGGTAGAATGATATAAAAGAATGCTTGTGGATTCTCAGGTACTTCTGGGTGAGAGAATATGGTTTTCGAATCGGTCAAGAAAAGACGGATGAAAGTAGCAGTGCTCTTGAGATGGAGATGGTTGAAAGCAGATGATAAGTCGCTAAAGCTACGACTGTTTGTTTAGGTGAAGACTGCTGTACTAGGCAATTCAAAAGCTCTCAAGAAAGGCTATCGGATGACTCATGACACGAAGTTTACTGGGGTTATTAAAGCTAAAAGTCCATGGTACAAAATGCAGTCTTTGATAATGGCGTCTGTGGTGCAGGAAGTTGTGTAAGATGTGGTTAAGAGGGTCAAAATGAGGTGGCCGGGAAGTGTGTCTGAGTCTGCTGATGAGCAAGAATGAAGATGAAAGTGGGAAGACTTATGGACAGCCGATGAAACAGTGTGGGTAACGGAAGTACGTGAAGTTAATATACTTATTTTTTTGGACTAATCCTTTTTCTTTATTTTTTTTTTTCCTATACGGCTAACATTTGAGATGCCCTTGGAATCCCGGCTCCCAAATCTTGCATCCTTCAAGCAAACCAACGAAGGGTTTTTCACACCACACGACTTGAATACTAATACACACCATCTTTCGATGTCATTTGGGATCTCTCAGTCTGTGTGTGTGTGTGTGTGTGTGTGTGTGTGTGTGTGTGTGTGTGTGTGTGTGTGTGTGTGTGTGTGTGTGTGTGTGTGTGTGTGTGTGTGTGTGTGTGTGTGTGTGTGTGTGTGTGTGTGTGTGTGTGTGTGCATACATTAATATGCATAAGACAAGAAAACAGCTGAGTGTTTTAGTGACG
Organism: Coenobita brevimanus; assembly: GCF_032717465.1. Classification (NCBI taxonomy): domain Eukaryota; kingdom Metazoa; phylum Arthropoda; class Malacostraca; order Decapoda; family Coenobitidae; genus Coenobita; species Coenobita brevimanus. Next base: position 48,113,796 of record NC_137050.1, on the reverse strand, counting down.
ATGATGCTGGGAAAGTGGTTGTGAAGGGTTGAATGCCTGAATATATTTTTCTCAAATACTTTGAAGCTCATAGGCAGTAATGATAATGATAACAGCCTTCGTCGGTAACTTATGGCTGTATTGGGAATTATGAGAGTGACTGGCACAGTTTTATATACCCAAATGCAAATAATACCATAGAAGGCAACAACAGGATGGTATAAGTGCCATGGCTGGGTATCTCATGGTGATAATGATGGTGTTGTTGACGACTGTATTGATGTTGACTCTAATATGCAAATCGGATCACTTATCTCTTTCAATATCCGAGGTACTGAAATAATGATGTTTCCATTCAGACTTTCCAGAACACTTGAATATTACTTGTCAGTTTAAGGGCACTGATAATAGTAATAATAATAATAATAATAATAATAATAATAATAATAATAACAATAATAGTAACAATAATAATAATAATAATAATAATAATAATAATAATAACAATAATAGTAACAATAATAATAATAATAATAATAATAATAATAATGTAACTAGATGGTTAGACAAGCTAGGATGAACCAGGATTCCAGAGGCTGAAAACAAGTGTAGTTGACTATGTGACCCATTTCATTGATTCTCCCACTATTGTGCTTCCTCTTTCCATGTTCCAGGACCCTACTTGACCTCGTCTTTAAGAGAGAAAGATGGTCGGGTTAATGATGGTGATGATGATGATGATGATGATGATGATGATGATGATGATAAAAGGAAGATCTCAACTACTGGGAAAATTCTAAGACAGTTTACAAATACTGCTAAATACAACTCTAATTCCATGACAAATATGATAAAAGATGGTTAAGGTTTTTTTTGTAAGGAGGAAAAGTATTGCCTGTGATTATGGCGATGTGATGATGGTTATAGATGCAACGATGATAGTATGGTTGAGTTATAGATGCAAGGATGATGGTATAGATGTGGAGTTATAGATGCAACCATGACAGTATGGTTGAGTTATAGCTGCAACGATGACAGTATGGTTGAGTTATAGGTACAGTGATGAAAGTCTGGTTGAGTTATAGATGCAACGATGATAGTGTGGATGTGATTATAGATGCAACGATGATAGCTTGGTAGAGTTATAGATGCAACGATGATAGCTTGGTAGAGTTATAAATGCAACGATGATAGCTTGGTAGAGTTATAGATGCAACGATGATGGTATGGTTGAGGAGTTATAGATGCAACGATGATAGCTTGGTAGAGTTATAGATGCAACGATGATGGTATGGTTGAGGAGTTATAGATGCAACGATGATAGCTTGGCTGAGGAAGAAAAGGAGGCTTGAACGAAAGCAAGGAAGCCAGAATGCAAAATATAAAACAACGATGAATACTTGAAGGCACTCAGAATTGCAAATAGGGGAAGGTTGAAACGTCTGGTAAGGAACACAAAAGGAAAAGGAAATGTGGAGAGAGAGAGAGAGAGAGAGAGAGAGAGAGAGAGAGAGAGAGAGAGAGAGAGAGAGAGAGAGAGAGAGAGAGAGAGAGCGGAAAATAAAGAGGAAGACTCAGAGGCAAATATATAAAAAAGACCTCTCAACTTCCACATTGCCGGGAGCGTGTGGAAGGCGGTGAAATGGGTGGTTGGGGGAAGTGAAGGAGGAAGGAAGGAAAGAAGGAAGGAAGAAAAGAAAATGAGTGATAAATAATATGTATATGGAAGGAATGAGTAAGAGTGATGAAGATGAAAAAAAAGGAACTTGCAGAAAGGTAAAGACTGAAGGAAGGAAGGAAGGAAGGAAGGGACGAAAAAAGGAGAGAAAGAAGGGAGGATGGAGTTGTCAGGCGAGTGAAAATGGAGGAAAAAGAAGAAATGTTGATAACTTTAAAAGAAAATTAGGAACTTGAAGAGAGCCAGGAGAAATAATGGCGAGGATTTATCGAAGGAAGGAAGGAAAGAAAGAGTGAAGGAGGGAAAGTAGGAATAACAAGGAAAAGAAAAGAATATGAAAGGCTGATAAACAGGAAGAAACAGAAGGAAAAAAGGAAGGAGAGAGGAAGATGAGTGAAGGAAGAAAGGAAGGAAATGTGTGATAAACAAGAAGTAAAAGAAGAAAACGAGTGGTAAATATGAAGGAAACTGAGAATCTTAGCAAAAGAAGGGGAAAAGAAATGAGACGAGAGAGAGATGGAAGGTAAGGACTGAGAAACGAGAGGGAAAAGGCAAATTGGAATAAAAAAGTAATAAGGAAAAGAGAAGATCAAGAAGGAAAAGAGAAGAAAGGGAAAGTATAAGTGTCACGAATCAAATTCGCGACATTTCCCTTTTGTGAAAAACACGAACTATTGGTGGAAAACTCACTGTGTATCGCTCAGTTAACCGTTTCTCTCTCCACTTCGGTGGTATACTTTTCAAAACATTCGTCACTGTTTCAAAAGTGACCGATTTAATGCACGTCACTAAGTGCTCTACTGAGCGATACTATTGTTTCTTTATTGTTCGCCCCTGCTTGCCTCGACCGTTAGAAAAATGCGGCCTAGTGCTCCGCTTTTGTTTCCCACGACTTAGGCAGTTCAGTGTTTGCTGTGACGGAGAGAGGACCTGTGCAGCAGTGTGAGAGGTCAGCTAGTACCCAAACTCCACTTTACAGTTCTCCAAGCTCCCACCTTTAGTTCTTCAGCTCTGGGTGATACACCGCATTCATCGACCAGTATTTCCTTTTTGTATTTTCCTAGTCTTAAGAGTTTAATTAAGGTATTTTTCCTAGGCGTAAGGATTTAGCTCTTGTGTGAGTGAGTGAGTGCGATCTCATTAATTTGATTTGAAATGTAACGTTTAATTTATTTTTGTAATCAATAAATTTAACAGTTCTTTTTCTTGAGCTTAATGTAATGTAAACTCTTGTTTCATTTCTCCACAATTAAGCTTATTTTCCATATAGCTCCTAGCTTGCATAAACGTTTGCCTTTCATAAGCGGTACTTAGGCCAGTCTTGTATTAAACTTAAAATCCGTTGTGCCTCCTAGGAGTTAAGCACCAGCAAGAGCCTGATATTATTATTAGTATTAGTTATTTATTGTCAGGGGTGAAGTAACTTTCTCCAGAGGCTAACAGTACTAAGAAACAGCAATTGAGTAATTAGTCTCTGCTGTGTACTGTTGAGGAAGTTTATAAATTCTCGTTCTTAGAGAATCGTGCGAAGAAGTCAGCGTAAAGTAGTTGTTGCTTGATTTAGTAAGACAATCATTGTCCCTGCTCTTCAATATTATTGAATATTATTGTCAATTAAATAATATTAAGCATTTATTTTAAAAAACCCCGTGATATTTTAAAAACCCCGTGACAATTGGCGACCTCATTCCAGGATATTAACTCCTAGCTCTAAAGCTATTCACGAGATAGTACTCACTCGTTCATATTTAGGAATTTATCATTAAAGTTTATAGGCACAAGTTTACTGGTGTTTACCCTTAATTTAGCAAGTGAATTTTTGCTTTATTAATCCACAGAGTACTTAACTGTATTTAGTACTTTATTCTAGGTAACGCCAGACGATTTTATTAGCTCCTGGGTAGCCGCCGTACTCATTGTGTTTATTATTGAGTCTTCCCAGTCATTTGCATTTTTGCTCTAATCTTTGCCAGTTAACTAGATAAGACTGGTCACCACTAGCTTGTGTCTGTACTCTTTACTTGTGTTTATTAGTATTCGTTTGCGAAGCAGTCAGTACTCAGTTTCGTTTGCCTAATAAGCTAGCATCATGGCAGCCAGTGCTTATGTACAGGAAGCCAAAGATATGGGTCTCACAGACCCAGAGAAAATACAGAGTTACGTTCTCTCACGGTTTAATTACGAGCAAGAACGTGAGAAAGATGCTTGTGAAGAGCGTAGAATTCAACGCGAATACGAGTGAGAACAACATGAACGCGAGCGAGAGCAGCGCGAATACGAGCGCGAACAACATGAACGTGAGCGAGAACAGCGCGAATACGAGCGAGAACAGCGCGAACAAGTGCTAGTACAAGAGCGAGAACAGTGCGAATACGAGCGTGAACAACGCGAGAGAGAACGAGAACACGAACGTGCCGAGCGAGAAGCGCGCGAAAAACATGAACTTGAAGTGCTGAAGCTCAAGCGAGATTCCTTGGCTTCAGACACATCCGGTGCAGTTGGTCCAAGCTCCACTAGCGCTCTTCCTACACATGTCCTGGCGACCCCACGCATCAAGCTTTCTTCATACAAGGAAAGCGAGCGAATCGAGCCGTACATAGCTCGTTTTGAGGACATGGCAGACATGTATCAACTGGATGAGGCAGCTAAGCGGATCCAATTTCTTAGTTTATTTGAGGGCCCTGCCCTCGATATTCTCCACAGAATTCGTGGAGACAATCTCACGTATGAGATGATGAAAGCTGCACTCATTAAGGCGTATGGTCTTACAGTAGACGATGCCAAAGCTCAGTTCATGCGAGCTCATCTCCAAGACAAGGAGACAGCTGTTCAGTTCCTTGATCGTCTCACTGCTTACTTAAATGAGTGGATGGAGAAAGATGAAACTCCTTCCACGCGTGAGGGGATAATTGATCTTATGCTGCGTACACAGCTAGAGAGGTCGTGGCCTGCTGAGCTCATAGCACAGCCTAAGATCTGTCAGGTGAAAGACGCCAGCCAAATGGCAGAAAAGGCTGACGCATTCTTTACTGCATATGGGTATCAAACTCGTAAGCAAAACACCTGCAGCAGAAAAGATACTGCCAAATCTGGGAAATCGTCTCAGACTGAACCCCAGCAACAAGGCCATTCTCAGAATAATGGCCAAGGTCCAAAACCGCAGTGGAAGGACCAGGGGCAAAACACTCAGAAACCTGAGTGGAAGAGGTACAACAAGTACCCTAACCAGCAGCAGTATCAGCCACGCAACTGACCGTCGGGACAAACTTTTTCACCACCAGCTCAAAAGATGCAGGAAGCGAACGCAGCCTTCATTCCTCAGCAGCAGCACGGTGGTCACGTCCCTACCAGTGTGGGTACTCCCCCACAGTTCACTAGTCCCACAGTGACAGTGAACCCCCCTCCACAGATGGCCACTGTTCCATCTTCCCAGGCAGTGAGTACAAAGCCTCAAGTTTATAATTCTCAAGGCACAATGTTTGCCGCATCAATTCAGCAGCCTCATGAGTGGCTAGCTGCTTCCTCCACAGGCCCTCCCACAGGTGACAGTACCTTCCTTGTTCAGCCAGGGTTTGTGGGAGACATTCCTGTGAAGGTCCTGAGAGATAATGGTTCCTCAGGTTGCTCTGTCAAGCAGAGTCTAGTTCGGCCTGAGCAGTATACAGGTCGACAGATCCATGCAAACCTTATTGATGGATCAGTGAGATTGTTCCCTGAGGCATGTATCCAGGTGGCATCTCCATTTTATACTAGTACGACACTCGCAGTTGTCATGCCAGAACCTTTATTTGACCTCATCATCGACAATATTTACAATGTCAAGGATAGTTGCACCGAACATGACGCTACTCAGACTTCGGCTGCTGCGGTAACACGAGCCATGGCTGAGGCTCCAGACTGTGTCACCCCAGTGATCATTGAATCGCCGCAAGATCTGATGTGTAGTCAACTTGTTGTACAAGAACAACATTCTGATCCGACACTTGCTGCCGTGCGGAACAAGCAAAAGGGTCAAGTGATTAAGTATTCACGGGGAGGTCGAGCCAAGTTCCTTCATAAACAAGGACGGCTCTACCGTGAGTCACGAACACCCGAGGGCGAGGCTCGACTGCAGTTTGTCGTCCCCGCCAAGTACCACCAAGCAGTGTTAGAATGGGGTCATTGTTCAGCCTCAGGAGGTCACATGGGCAAAAGGAAGACCCAGGGCCGTATCTGAGCTGACTTTTTCTGGCCAGGGATGGGACAGGACAGATAGTATTGTCCATTCCTGCAGTGTGTGTCAAAGTAACACCACTAATCAGGGATATGTCCTTCCTGTGCCGTTCATAACCACACCTGTAATCTCTGAGTCAGTTGAGAGACAGGGTAGTGGTGAAGTGGGTGCAGACCTGGCGTCTCGCCCATTGGCCCCACAGGACACATTATGTCCAGGGCCTGTACATACATATTATGTACCGTAGGTTAAGGGGGAAGTTCGAGAGAGAACTCCGCAGAGGCGACTCGAGGCTATGGAAGACCCGAGTTTGCACAAGGATTCTCAGCTTCCCGGTACTAATATAAGTACTGTAGGTTAAGGGGGAAGTTTGAGAGAGAACTCCGCAGAGGCGACTCGAGGCTATGGAAGACCCGAGTTTGCACAAGGATTCTCAGCTCCCCGATATTAATATAAGTACTGTAGGTAAAGGGGGAAGTGAGAACTCTGCAGAGGCGACTCGAGGCTATGGAAGACCCGAGTTTGCACAAGGATTCTCAGCTCCCCAATATTAATATAAGTACTGTAGGTTAAGGCACAGGTTGAGGACCCGTGTGCAGTTCGAGGATATGGAAGACCCGAGTTTGCGCAAGGATTCTCAACTTGCCGACACTAATCGTGTGCTATAATTAATGGCGACCTCGAACTGATTGCTAGGCAGAGAGAGTAATTGTATGTAATAAGAATTTTGTCTCATTGACACTTTTGATGCTCCGCCTTAATTGGTTTTGTAGGTACAGCAATGGGTGTAGCAGTTTTGCTGTGTGGGCCAGCTGATCGTCTGCCGCACGCTGCTGCCTCTTCTTCTCTGCCTTCGTCGTCGCCATCTTATTTACTGTGTCATTTTACACGTAGGTACAGTTACACTACAACTGTCACACCTACACCATGTATTACATACACCACGCTACACAACAATTAGTTGTCAGTGTAAATGTAGCGAACTTTCGCTCCGTTTGACCTGAGTACAGGATTTTCACCGTCGTCACGGAGTTTTTCCCTCAAGCTTGCTTCTATTAACGTAAATACGAGGTTTTTTCGCTCATTGGCGACTGCAACTTTCTCCTGTAGCAGGATAGCACACACACCATAGTGTGAATTTTGTGTGAATGACTTAGGATGTGTACATATATATATATATGTATATATATATATATATATATATATATATATATATATATCCACAAATTTTTTCCCATAAGGAAAAAATTTAATTTTGTAGGGACGTAATGTCACGAATCAAATTCGCGACATTTCCCTTTTGTGAAAAACACGAACTATTAGTGGAAAACTCACTGTGTATCGCTCAGTTAACCGTTTCTCTCTCCACTTCGGTGGTATACTTTTCAAAACATTCGTCACTGTTTCAAAAGTGAACGATTTAATGCACGTCACTAAGTGCTCTACTGAGCGATACTATTGTTTCTTTATTGTTCGCCCCTGCTTGCCTCGACCGTTAGAAAAATGCGGCCTAGTGCTCCGCTTTTGTTTCCCACGACTTAGGCAGTCCAGTGTTTGCTGTGACGGAGAGAGGACCTGTGCAGCAGTGTGAGAGGTCAGCTAGTACCCAAACTCCACTTTACGGTTCTCCAAGCTCCCACCTTTAGTTCTTCAGCTTTGGGTGATATACCGCATTCATCGACCAGTATTTCCTTTTTGTATTTTCCTAGTCTTAAGAGTTTAATTAAGGTATTTTTCCTAGGCGTAAGGATTTAGCTCTTGTGTGAGTGAGTGAGTGCGATCTCATTAATTTGATTTGAAATGTAACGTTTAATTTATTTTTGTAATCAATAAATTTAACAGTTCTTTTTCTTGAGCTTAATGTAATGTAAACTCTTGTTTCATTTCTCCACAATTAAGCTTATTTTCCATTTAGCTCCTAGCTTGCATAAACGTTTGCCTTTCATAAGTGGTACTTAGGCCAGTCTTGTATTAAACTTAAAATCCGTTGTGCCTCCTAGGAGTTAAGCACCAGCAAGAGCCTGATATTATTATTAGTATTAGTTATTTATTGTCAGGGGTGAAGTAACTTTCTCCAGAGGCTAACAGTACTAAGAAACAGCAATTGAGTAATTAGTCTCTGCTGTGTACTGTTGAGGAAGTTTATAAATTCTCGTTCTTAGAGAATCGTGCGAAGAAGTCAGCGTAAAGTAGTCGTTGCTTGATTTAGTAAGACAATCATTGTCCCTGCTCTTCAATATTATTGAATATTATTGTCAATTAAATAATATTAAGCATTTATTTTAAAAACCCCGTGTTATTTTAAAAACCCCGTGACAATAAGGAAGAACAATAGGAAAGTAGTGCGAAGCAGCCAAACTATGCAACCTTCAGAGATCGCATACCTCTGCCAAAGCCAATGAAATTTATGAATCATTACTGCAATTTCTCTTCCATATGTGGCAAATTTTCTCCTACATCCTGATCACAATCCTCCTTTAAATATTACCAGCTCAGCCTTGGCCCGCTCTCCACCTATCTAACAGACTTAATTAAAATCCATTAACATTTTCTTAAACATATCTTTTACACAAACAGACACAGGTGAGCAAACAACCCCCGTACTGGCGGAGATAACTAAGAGAACTCAGTTACAAATGGAGAGGAAAGTGAGAAGAGAAACGGAACTGTTGATATACGGGAGAGATGGAGAGGGAAAGAGGGGAATAACAAGAAGTGATAAACAAGGCAGGAAATGTGAGAAACACGAAAGAAATGAATGATAAAGTTAAACGAAAAACAAAAGGGCAAGAAAGGATGAAGGAGAAGGAGGGCTGAGTGATAAAGAAAATGCAAAAGAATGGGACAGACAGCAGGGAGTAATAAATGGGGAGGTAGAGGGAGGAATAGTATATAAAGAGCCATAAACAATAAGGAATAAAGAATAATAATAAGAAAGAAGTGATAAACAAGTAAGGAAACAGAAGTCATGAACAAAAGAGAGAGAGGAACTGTAAATGAGTAATGTGAGGTGGGAAAGAGTAACGAAACAGGAAAAGAGTGATAAACGAGCCAAGAGAATAAGAGAAACAAGAAACGGAGTAGAAAATGTTAAAGACGAAAGAGGAAAGACTTGCAAATGAAGGAATGCGGAAGGTAAAACAATCCTTTCACTGTGTACGTCTGTTTTTATTTTATTCTCGTTTTGATCAATTTTATTAATTTTAGTGGTAGGTGGTGGTGACCATCATTCATTCACTTGATGTAGTTATGCCTACTTCATCCTTCCCCTTTGTCGTTCTTTTTCTGTGTTTGCCCTCCTTTCTTCCCATTTCTTCCATCTTTCCTATCACTTTTTATTAGTCTTCTTTCCTTTTCAGGTGGTTTTACATTGTGTGACAAGCCTAATGGTTTCCCGTAAGCCAGGAAACCATTTATAACGCTGGGTAGTAACCATATAACCAACCCATTCGTGTTCCCTATGTGTCAACAAGTGGGTTGGTGGAGGTTTAGTGCCCCTCCCCGTAAAACAGCTAACTCAAAAACAAACGGCCACCCCTTACGGACTTAAAAGAGTGTGGCTATAAACAGACAGATCTCTCGAAACTAATGGCATTAAAAAGTATTGTTTCCAACTCTTTAACTATAAAATGTCTTCCCTAAACTGCCTCAGATTAAAGGAAAGAAAGAACAGAATTTATTTCAATGAAGTGCAAGAGTATGTAAGAGAGAAGAAAGACACAAACAAACAGCACACAAGACTGGAGGAAAAAAACAAAAAAAACAGCAAGAATAAAGAAGAAAATACAGAAAAAGGTGATGCCAAGGCTGTGAGCGACAAGAGGAAGAAATAAAAGGATGGAATAATAAACACGGGAAAACAGAGGAAAGGAAATAAAGGAAAGTGCAGAAAGAAGGAGTTACGAGGACACAGAAAGGCAGATGTTAAGGAGGAAGGACAACGGAAAAAAAGAAAAAAAATATATATTCGAGGGAAGGAGAGAGAGAGAGAGAGAGAGAGAGAGAGAGAGAGAGAGAGAGAGAATCTTTGACGGACGGTGGACATGGAGTGGGTGTAAATAAGACGTGTAGGAAGGAAGGAAAGGAGGAAGTAACTGGGAACATGGGAAAGAAAATTGGAAACATGAGGAACTAGGAGACCAAGATAGAGAATAAAGGAAGAAGGAACAGAGAAGGAGAATCAGCATTGAAACACAGAGGAAAGTAAGAACGAATAACGAGGGAGGGAGAAAGGTAAGGAAAAAACGAGAGGAGGAGGAGGAAGGAACAGAAAACAAAAGGAAACAGGAAAACGAGGAGGGAGAAATGACAGGTGGAAGAGGAACTAGATGAGAAAGAAAGGGGACAAAAAGGAAGTGAGGAAATTTGGAAAAGAAGAAAGGATATTGGAAGAGGGAACACAGAAGAGGAATTAGGAGACAGAAAAGAAAGTAGGGAAAAGTAAGAGAAAAACTAGAAGGAAGACAGAACGGTAGAAAGGGAAGAGAGTAATGGAAGTAAAAGAACATGGAAAGCGTAAAGAAGGAGTGATTAAGAATAGGAGTAATAAATGGGAAATACGAAAGGAAGTGCATAAGAAGTGAAGAGACAAGGAAGTGGGAACAGAAAGAGAAATGAAAGTAAGACAGGAAATAAAGAACACCGCAGCAGGTGAGAAAATGGAGGCAAATATTGAAGAAGGAAAAACAAGAAGAAAAAAAGGAGGAATTGAGAACAGGAGAAAAGAAATGGGGAGAGAAAAGGAAGATGGACGGCGAGGACGAGAGACAACAAAAATATGCAGGTGATACGAGAGAGAAGCCAAGTAAGAAACACAGTAAAAGGAATGAGGGAGTAAAGGAGAGACATAAAAAGGACATTCGCTGGATTCGGGGAAGCGAGAAGGGGAGGAGAGGGGAGGGAGGAAAAGGAGGGAAAGAACAGTGGAGGAAAAATAATAAACAGGAGGTGAGGAAAGAAGGAATAAATTGAGAGGAAAGGAGAAATGAAGGAAGGAAAAATATACTGTAAAAAGTAGGAGAAAAAGTGGATAATGACATGGAAAAGGAAAGGAAAGATGAAATTAATTAAAGAATAAGAAACGGGTTAAGGAGTAAACTGGGAAAAGGGCGAAGGAAAAAAGGTTGAGGAAAACAGATAAAAAAATGGAAAGAATGAAAAACATGGAGGGAGGAGACTGCAAGGAAACATATAGAGGAAAGAACGGAGAGAAATAGATAGAAATAACAAAAAGAGGGAGACGGAAAGAAAGAAGGAAGGAGGAAAAAAAGGAAGAAAGAACGAAAAATGAGCAAGAAATTAAAAGATCAAGCCAGAAAACAGGGGAAGGAAAAGTGGAGCGAGGGAGACTATAAGGAAAATACGAAAGGATGGAGTCGGGAATAAATTATCAAAAGAAATGAGGGAGAAGGAACAAGGAAAGGAAGCAGGAAAGAACGACAATTGGTAGAAGGAAGAAAGAAATACGAAAGGAAACAGGAGATATTCTAAGGAGAAAAGAACGAAAAACTTCAGGAAGGAAAACAACAAGGAAGCGCAGATTGGAAGCGTAGAAAAAAAAATTAGCGTGGAAGTGAAGGAAAGAAAAAGTGGCGACAAATGAAGACCACAGTGAGTCGGGTTGAAAGTCTGATAGGGCAAAAATTCATGAAGGAAGAGAAGAAGAAACGAAGAGAAAGAAGGATCCAAAGAGAAACTGTGGAACAAAATAAAGAGAAGCGAAGGAGTGATTAAGGAGACAACGAAGCAAGTGTGGATGAATTCTGATGTGACAAAATTCATGCAGGTAAACACGGAGGAACTGAGAGAGGGATGGAACAAAGGAGGAAGTCGGTAAATGGAGCAATGGGTGTAAGTGGAAAAAAGAGAGGAGAGATAACAAAGGTATTAAGCATGGATGATAGTAAGACAGCAGAAAAATAATGATGATGGAAATGGAGAGAGGGAAGGCAAAAGAACGTTCTTAAGTTACATCAAGGATGAAGGCATTGAAAACAGAAAGGAACGAGCTTTTGTGTGTGTGTGTGTGTGTGTGTGTGTGTGTGTGTGTGTGTGTGTGTGTGTGTGCGCGTGCGTGTGTGTGTGTGTGTGTGTGTGTGTGTGCGCGCGTGTGTGTGTGTGTGTGTGTGTGTGTGTGGCCGAAATTGAACGAAGCTTCATGAAAGATAAAAAAATAAAAGAGAGAGAGAGAGAGAGGGGGGGGGGGAGCGGGGAATAAAACTTGGAACTGCACTAAAGTTGTGAAAACTGAAAAAGAAAAAAAAAGAGAAAACATCACGAAGACTCGACGGAATTCTGGTACGATAAAAAGTAATGATGAAAGAAGGGAGAAAAACAGAGAAAGTGCCATGGCGTAATTCATCATTCATCCCTTTACCTCCAGACGATTTTATTCAGCTTTGGAAAGACGACTATAGACTAGTGGAATATCTGGAAAATGTGGCTGTATAAAAATCCTCAGGCATTTTAGAGTCAAAGTTGGCAAATAGGCTTTCCTAGGGTGTTTTTTTGTGCTGAATCCATTTTTGCTGTTTGCCAAGCTGTATCTCGTGCGGTTTTGCTCCTAGCGGACAAAATCCAAGATGGCCGCCATTTTTCTAGAAAATGCATATTTTGAAGAATTGCTTCAAATATAAAATATATTAATGGATATAATGCATTGCACAAGCTCCTAATGTACATATTGATAACAAAATATGTAGGTGCGCACTCAAAAGGACAGAAGTTGAACAACTTCATCCAAGAGAGGTTCATTGCTCCAGAACAGAGACAGGTCAAGTTCCGAGATCCTCTACCCAAAAAGAAGGCGCTCACATTTGCTTCACTCTATGAAGTGAAACACAAAGATTCCAGACAGAAAGGTATTGAGAAGTCCATCAAAGCAGATAGGAAAATTATCCAGCGCCTGATCACTGCCTACGAAAGTGGCCAACGTGTAAACATGTCAGAAGTAATGATGCATGAACTTTTAACAGTCCCCCAGGCTCTAGCTGTGACAAACGGTAGACTTCGATCTGGATCAAAAGCAGACTTGGCTCAAGTACTCACCTCAGGAATACAGTGTTGTCCTCCCAGCATAGGCGCTGCAGACCTTGGGGAAACAGCAACACTCGTAATTGATGGTCAAGCAATGGTTTGTTCCATTGGGAAACCACCCAAAGCAGCCACATTTGGAGACCTAGCTCACGTGTTCATTGGAGCTGTTCTTCAAGGTGGGACACTGTTCAAACGAATTGATGTAGTGTTTGACAGATATTACGAGAAATCCATCAAAGAGGGAACACCGACACGACGTGGTCAAGCATCAGTGGCGATCCGACGTTTGATTGAAGGCAGGAATGTTCCACTCCCAGCAAAGTGGGATACTTTCATGGCACACCCTGAAAACAAGGCAGACTTGGCCAATTTCCTCTCACAACAACTGATGCTGAAGGTTTCAGCAAACAGAACTGTTGTGGTATCTGGCGGATTCGTCGATGAAGAACAGGTGGAATCATCGGATCCAGAAGTGGACACAGACAAACTCAAACCTCGGCACGAAGAGGCAGATACAAGAATGATTCTGCATTGTACAGAAATTCAAGCCTCTACCATTGTGATAGCTGCACGTGACACAATGTCCTGGTATTACTACTTGCACATTTCCACAAAATGGCCAGTGACAAAGTTTGGTTGAAGGCAGGAACAGCTGCAAACAGGAAGTATATTCCTATACACACCATTGTGGAACGGCTTGCTTTTGATAACGATAAGATGGAATCCATTACAGCGTTTCACGCCATCACTGGTAGTGACACAACTTCATACCTCTTCATGCATGGAAAGAAAACTTGCTGGAAAGTGTTTCAAGAATACTCTCGCCTTCTTGAAGGTCTAGGTCAAGGTGAACTCGATGACGCGACAGCGAAGAACGCTGAATTATTCATCTGTAAGTTGTACAATGTCCCCAACGTCACAACAGTCAACAAGGCGCGTGAAATCCTGTTCGTGAAGTCCAATGCTCCAGAGACTCTTCTTCCAACTGGTGATGCCCTTTCGTTTCACATCCAAAGAGCTCACTATCAAACAGCTGTGTGGCGACAGGCAAATGAACAGTATCCAGAACTACCTCAACCAGAGACGATGGGATGGAGGATGGAAGGTGCATCACTGGTGCCAATGCTGATGTCCCTACCCCCAGTCCCAGACTCATGTGTGGAACTGATCACCTGCAACTGCGCCAACCGATGTATGAGTGCACATTGCAAATGTAAAAAGTCCCACTTGCGTTGTACAGCAGCATGCAAATGTAGAACATCCGATGACGAGTGTAGCAATGTCAAAGCCCAACAATAACCCTGTGTAAAACACACTGTCGCTATACCTGTTCATCAATTTGCAATCTGCAACTTGTAATATAAATGTGTTGTCAGCCATTCTGGATTTATGTTTATGTTTATTACTTAACCCTTTAAACGCGGATCGTTGCATTTGCGACGCTCGGCGAAAAGGACATAACGGTGGAGCGTCGCGTTTGCGATTCTAGTAAATTTTGAATAACCGTGGGGAGGCAGGCTCCAGCTGGTATTGTCTATCAGTACCACCACCCTTTAGCTACAATTAGCATACTTTACCTTTGTACTACTGACCTCCGTTGTTGCCAAGTATCGCGTTTTTCCCCCCTCCCCCCCCACCTTGGCCCAGCCAGCCTGGCAGTGATACATGGCAGCGCTCTGACTGCTCAGAACTGTAAATCTGCGCTCTCCTCTCACAAGCAGTTTATGCTAATAGGAAAGGCATGTTTCCCCAGTTGTAACACTAGCTTTTTTTCGCACGATTTGCCCCTGTTTAGCGTCAGTTTATCGCAGGCTTTCAAAGTGACATTATGACGAGTTCTAGCTCTTCTGAGTCAGTGCAAGCGGCCGACAGGAACGAGAATAAAGTGACGGGCGTAAGGCAGAATAAAAAGCGTGCCGCAGTGATCTTTTGGGAAGTAACATGATTGAAAATAATGTAGTATACATGTTTTTAGCTGTGAAAATGGAAATGTTTGTTGAGTGACGGGAAGACCGCCGCTGCGCTGCATGTCGGACGTACGCTGCGTTGATTTTAGCCTTATTTTCAGTGCTTATTGTACAAATATGGATTCCAAACTACCTTTACATTGTAGTATAAAGTTTACTGTGACAGAATGAGGCTGTGGTAGAGGGGAAACCGGGTTGCTGGAGGTGTGAAAGTGAAGATTTGGTTACCCAACTTTGCAAGTCTCCACAAGTCCTTGGGTAGTCCATGAAGGCTCAACACCTGTCTCTGGAGAATGCTGAATGTAAGTACTATCTGCCAGACCAAGTATAATGTTCTAGGGTTAATCTCTGATTTTTGGCTAATACAGTAATCACTCCAATATCCGATGTAATAGAGCCATAGGTAGGTCCGGATATTGGTTCTGTCCGGATATTGGGACCCAGCTTATGGACTTGTACTTACGGACCCTAACTCAGAGAAACACCTATACAACTCCCTCTGGACATGCATAGCACCTATTTAAGACCCAAATCACACCAATAAGGCACATAAATGACTGAAATAAATGCAAGAGAAACATAAAATGAGGGTTTAGAAGTAGGTTCATACAATAATAAACATTCTGGTGCCTGGCTCCTGGACTGGTACTTATGGACCCTAACCTAGCCTAACTCAGAAAAACACCTTCCTACTGCACATGCATAGCTCCTAACACCCTATTTACATCAATAAAGGACATTAAAAAGTGAAATGAGGTAAGTATAGTATGGAAAAAAAGTACAGTATGAAACATTCTTATGTCCGGATAGTGGGGATGTTCGGATATTGGGCATTCGGATATTAGAGTGATTACTGTATTTTCCTACAGGTACTCAGACCGCGATACAACCCCGCCACTTGGGAGGGGTCGGCTGTTCACGGCCGCGTTTAAGGGGTTAATTAAGAGAAAAGTAATATCAATAAAATAATTAATGTACAATGACTTTATAGTGGGTTTTAATAAGGTTTTACAGCCGTCATAATGATATACGGACGAGGCACCACTTGTAAAAATGATGCTTTTGAGTTTAAGGCAGCCATCTTGGATTTACCCGTCTGACAGTGTCAGCTTGAGAGATACAGCTTGGCAAACAGCAAAAATGGATTCTGCACAAAAAAAAACTCCCTAGAAAAGCTTATTTTCCAACTTTGACTCCAAAATGCCTGGAGTTGTCCAAATACCTGAAAACCAGACTAGACTACTAGGAGTGATGGAATTAGAGGAAATACTTCCTCATCCCATTAAATCCAAGGACGTATTTTTGTGCTTTATCCTTGCTATACCGTACGATATTATTCAGATAAGTAAGGATCTGTAGTAGCTAATGGAAGGATTAACGAAG
Source organism: Coenobita brevimanus (assembly GCF_032717465.1). Taxonomy (NCBI): domain Eukaryota; kingdom Metazoa; phylum Arthropoda; class Malacostraca; order Decapoda; family Coenobitidae; genus Coenobita; species Coenobita brevimanus. The sequence continues at coordinate 48,097,541 of NC_137050.1, read as the reverse complement.
GCTTTATCTACACTCGTCTGCAAAACCCTTCCCTTAAGCTGAATACAGTCGTCTGGAAGTAGCAAGTATAATGATAAATAAATGTCATTGTCTTAATAAGGTAAACCCTTTATTACAAGAGAAAAGCCCTTAGCTCAGTACTATAAAGCCGTCCATGAGATGCTTAACCCCTTAACCGCGGGGCGTCACTTTCGTGACGCTCGGCCACAATGGATCATACCGCGGGGCGTCACTTTTGTGATTCTGTGTTATTTTGAATTATCCCGGGCTCTCAAGTGGTGGCTTGTATCATCTATCAGTACTGCCAATGTCCAACACTAGTCAGCACTCCAAATCTCATCTGTACTCCCATCCATTGTTGACATTTTAGCGATTTTACCCCCTTCATGACTCCTCTCCCTACCTGCCCTCCATTACCCTGTCCTCTCACCTCCCACGCCGCGCTGCGCTACGCAAATTTCCCCCAGATTTTTCCACAGATTTCATTAATTGAAATAAGCCCTATGCCCTATACTTATACAAAATAATATATATCAAAAAAAAAAAATAAGGTAAGTGATAGTGTTATACACCAGGAATTGGCTAATTATCACCTGACAACACCTCACGTGCATTCATTCGCTACATTACCACAGTAATTTCCCCTTTGAATTATGCTTTGTAATCGATGTCTGTAATAAAAATATATATCAGAAAGGAAGGGAGAAGCCTAAGTGACATTTACATTCACCTGGAACTACCTATTTCTTTATGTATTGCCGAGATTATCTACCTATAAAAAATTAGCATGTACGTTAGCAGCAGTCAGCCTCAGTGTCATTGTCAACCCTTCCCTTCTCAGATAAGCTGCGGCATTTAGTTCCTTGTCCTCCGCTGTAGTGAAACCATGTCGCACTCGCGCCCCACCATTCCTGCCGCTTCTGCGCCCATTGCATAGGGCCCCGTGACCTCTACCCCCAAGAAAAGTAGTGAGGGAAGCAGGAAAGGACTTAGTGACTCTGCAGCGGCACGTGAACTTGCAGAATTGTCCATGGTGATGATGGACAGTGATTTTGACGATTCGGGTGAATCGTGTGATGAGCCGGGTGAGGTTATCGTGCCAGAAAGTGCTACTACGAGTGCTTCAGTGTCGGAAGTAGTCTCTAGCTCCAAGGAAAAGGAGCTGTTAGTGCAACAAGGCAAGGAATTTGGGAAGGGAGTGAAAAGGCAGCGTGTTAGCCCCAGAACAATGCCCCCGCATGACCCAACCCGTCATGAGTCCTGAGTGCATTCACCTCCCCGTTCCCCAAGCCCCACTTCACTCATTTCTTCCTCATCGTCGGCTGAGTTATCTCCGGAGTCTTCGTCGTCGGAGTCACCACCAGCATCAACAATGAAGGCAGGCCGTAGAGGAAGAGGTAAATCAAGGATTGTGAAAAGTAGTGTTGTTAGTAGGGTAAGGGCTGCTAGTGCTGTACGGCAACCCAGGGTCAGTGTGAGTGACCTTGAACGAGATAAATCTGCCTCACAGCCAACCACCACCACCACCACCCGCCCTACACCGCCACGACAGGGAATCCTGGACGCCTTTGCGTGGACCGAAGGGTCAGATTTTGTGCCTGAAAATTTAGTATTTGATGAGAGCTCCTCAGGAGTTCAGCCTGCCTTCACTATTGACGAAAATGCTGAGTGTGTGGACTACCTTTTGGTCTTCCTAGATGACGAAGTCATGCAGCATATATGTGATGAGACCAACAGGTATGAATCACAACGTGCTGCAAGTGGTACTGGTGCAGCCAAGATGCAACAGTGGTCCATGCTGGGAGTGCAGGAGCTGTATGTGTTCTTTGCCCTCATGCTTCTCATGCCACACTCCAAGAAGCATGAGTTGGAAGAATACTGGTCCATGGACTCCTTACTACCCTCACCCACCTTCAATAAGTACATGGCCAGAGATCGCTTCCGGAACATCATGGGAAACCTGCACTTTGCCGACAACGATGTACCTTCCCAAACCGACCCACTCTGGAAGATCCGGGAGATTCTGAGCAGAATGAAGGATAAGTTTATGTCATTCTTCCACCCCTTTCAGAAGGTTGTCATTGACGAATCCTTGGTTTGTTCAGTACATTCCAAGCAAACGCCATCGCTTTGGAATTAAGTTCTTTGTACTGTGCAACTGTAAGACGGGGTACATCCTTGACTTCGTCATTCAGCCAGCACTGTCGATCTGGATAAAACACCCCCCCTTGGCTTCTCAGGCTGTGTAGTGAAAGTGCTCCTTGAAAAGTATTTTGGTGAGAATCATGTGCTGTATACAGACAACTACTATACAGCACCGAAACTTGCCAAATACCTTTCTGAGCACGGCATTGGTTCCTGCGGCACTGTCAAAAGTAATCGTGCCCACTTCCCCATATTCACAGAGGCAGGAACCTCACAGCGAGGAGACGTGCACCTACTCAAGTCTGAGAAGATGCTGGCAATACGGTGGCATGACAAGAGGGTCGTGCACATGCTCACCACCGTACATAAGGGGGAGATGACAGACAGTGGGAAGGTCGACCGTAGGACAGGCGAACCTGTGATGAAACCTGATGCTGTGTTGGACTACAATATCAACATGCGGCTGGTGGACAAGTCCGACATGATGATTGGTGAGATCGACTGCCTCAGGAAGAATACTAGGTGGTACAGGAAAGTTTTTCTGCATCTCATAGATATGACGATGCTGGACGCCTTCATCCTGTACAAGATGAAGGTCAAGCCACCCAAGTCCTTCTCCCTGAGGTTGTTCGCCAGGACTTGTGTCCAGCAGCTGCTGGAAAGATATGGTAGGGTGACAGCAGCAACTCCAAGGTGTCATCCAGTAACACTTCCCGACCGACTTGAGCAGAGGGCGTATATGGATCGGCACAGACTGGAGCTTATGCCTGCCACAGGGAAAAGGAAGGCTGCGAATCGCAGGTGTCAGGTGTGTGCACATACCACCCGCCGCACGCCTGAGCACAAACGCACCTCTTGGCAGTGCGCTGAGTGCCAGGTTCCCCTCTGTGTTACCTGCTTCTTCGATTACCACAGCCAGAAGCAGTTCTAACAGTGCAAGTGTGAAAGGAGAATAATTTGGAAATAAAGTGTAAATAATGTGTAAATAGCAAGTGAAAGCAATGGATGTTCAGTACATATGATTGAACAGTGTATTATAGTTTTATCTTACTGAAAGTGACAGTGAATAACATAGTGTAAGTAAAATAGAAGGGTAAATATTGAAAATAGAATAGAAAATGTAAATAGTAATGTAAGTAATCAGTACTATAAGAATATGAGTACAAATAATTTATGTTATAACAGTGAAAGTGAATCCGTGGCTCTCTACTTATTTTACTGAATGAAAAAATGAATGACTTCAGTGACAATAAACTAATACTACTGAAGGAAACTTATGGAGAAAGACTCCAGATATATATAAGTGTGATATAGTAATAGAAATATAAAGTGTGAGGGGTTTTATGAATAATAAATGACAGAGTACCAAGAGCAAACTAGCGCAAGTACGACGATCAGACGCGCTCGTAATTTCCTTTGCCTTCACAGTGGTTTTTTTTTTTGGAGTATGGATCCCAAACTACTTGAAAATCATAGAGTAGTGTTTATAGTATTTATATCTGGCTGTGGTAATCATATTACGGGTTGTCGGGAAGTATAAAGTGGAGACTTCGTTACCCAACTTCAGAGGTCTCCACAAGTCCTACGGTAACGGAAGAAGGCTCAACAAACATTCCAGGAGAAAGCTGAAGGTATGTGCCATAAGCATATGTAATTTTAATATTCTAGGACTAATAACTGATTTTTGGCAAATATTTTTTGAGAGTCTGTCGGAGCCCGAATAACCCCGCGGGACACGCAAAACGTTGGTAAACATGCCCGCGGTGTAGGGGTTAAATATAACAATACTTCATTACTAAAGGAACTGAATGGAGACGGGAAAAGTAATGAAAAGAAGCAAACTGAGAAACAAAATATGAAAGCTTACAGTCAGCAATATAGCAAAGGAAATATAAGGAAAAATTAAAAGAAGAAAAAATGAACATGAAAAGATGTTGTGAATCTGAGCATACTGAGCGTATGAAGAACTAAGGGTTGACAAGGAGACTGTGTGGAAAAGAAACTGATGACAGAAGTATGAGGGGAAGACAAAGAAAGAAAATGAATACTAAGAGAAAGGGGTAAATGAGGGAGGATTGCTTTTGTGGCGGCTGAGCAAGGGATGATATAAGCTTGGCAGGTCTGACCGTGATGTATAGATAACCAAAAGAATAATTATCGTATAAAGACAGACATATTAAATGATATGCATATATGAAGAGATAGGTTGACTGGCTGATAAGTGACAGGGTGGTAAGTCGAGGAACCCAACATCCACCCACTTGATGCAGTGCTGCCCATCTCTTATCTCTTCTTTCATGCATCATCACTCTTCTTCTGTGTCTGGCCTTCTCTCTTCCTATTTCTCCCATCCTCCCTGTCACTACATACGGTATTACTGTTCTTTTCACTTCAGGCGACTCTACATTGAGTGACAAGCCAAATGGCTTCCTGTAACTCAGGAAATCATTTATAAAGCTGGGTGGTAACCATAGAGCCAAATAATGGAGTGACAGGATCCACTATGGTGCCCCTGTTAATTCGGTGGAGACGTAAATGCGGCGCCCACTCAGGAACCAAACCTCCCCACAAATCCCTGCGCCTCGCCAGCCGCATGGGAACATAGTTTCATTGCACGGGACGACACTGCACAGGCGGTTGTGTGCTTGCGGGTGATGGGTCTGCTTGATCAGACAGACTGTGGTAGTACAACAACAACAACAACAATAACTACAACAATAACAACATCAACAACAACAACAAGAGAATGACATACAGACAAATGGCAAGCGAAGACACACTGGAACGACAGCAATTAGCCCAACAGTAAATGAGAAAGAAATTAGGGAAGCAAGACAAGATAGTGGAAAAAACAGAGGGAAAAAAGAGAACAAAGCAAGTAATATGTTTACAAAAAACAGAGGCAAAAACAAAAGCAAGTGGAAGAATGACGAAGAGGAGAAGGAAGAAGAAGAAGGGAAGGAGAACAAGAATTAAAAAGGAAGGGTGAAAGAAAAAGTGTTTTGTACACAAACGCCATAAAAGGAGAAGGGGGAGGACAGGAAAAAGACAAAGAATGAATAAGAAAGGTGAAAGAAAAAACATTAAGAGCAAAACACCAACAAAGAGGAAAAGAAAATATAATAAATACACATACGGGTAAATATAGATACGTATATACACACAAGCAAAACAAAGGAGAAAAAGTAGGACGAAAGGACGCATAATAACATGAAGAAAAGTACTGTATATATATATATATATATATATATATATATATATATATATATATATATATATATATATATATATATATATATATATATATATATATATATACCTCGTGAGGCAACATGTGGGAAGAAATGCATGACATGTCACAAAGTTTGTTCTGGTGAAAAATATCTTTATAAGCTAAACACTACATCCTCTCTCTTCGTAGATGTATAATAGCCTGGATGACACATTCTAACTGAACTCGCCCAGAACCGTAACCATGTCTGAACCCTAATAATACACGTCATTACTGGAACTGTGCCGCCTCCTTCTTTTAGTGCTTCCGCGCTTGTCTTTCTTTACATTTTTTGCACTACATCATTTAAAAGGTATAAATGGAAATATAAGAAAGCTGTCTCTAGATACCTCGCCCAGGTATATGCGTAATAAGTTTCACGCCAACCGGATCAGAAATATAAACGTAATGCTGTGGCAAAGAGCATTTGAAAGGAGAAACAGATAATACCTGCTCAAAGAAGCAGAGGTAAAACACAGTACTTTTAGGAAATGTTCATGAAATGTTGCATGGCAGGTGAAAGAGAGGACGCAAGGGTAGGGAAGATCACAAAAAATGAAATGCATATGCTAAAAAGAGGAAAGAGGTACCGGTATACAATACTGAATACATAAAGGGAAAAAGGAGAGGGGTGTTACATGAATATAAACACAGTGATTTAGGACAAAGCTCATGTAAATAGAGGAAAGGAGAAGCATGTAAGCAGAGGGAAATATTATGGAAAACTACAAAAAGAAACAGGATAAGGAAGCCACGAAAAAAGGGAATACAGAGGGTAGAGAATGATATCAGATGAATATAAAAACAAAGATTTAAAACACGTAAGCACGGCAACAGAGAAAAGGAGTAACTAATGAAAACAGCGATAGCAAAAGAAATAATATCAAATCCAAAATAAAAGGAGGAAAATGAAGTAGTGGTACGCAAGAACGATCAATAATCCGACGATAAAAGAACTTACATAAAACGCTCATTAAAACAAACAAACAAAAATAGAACAGAGAACAGAAAGAGAAAGAAAAAAGCAGCGGGTGGGTGTGAAACAGGAGGAAAAGAAGTATAGAAAACTAAAAAAAAAAAAAGTGCATAAATACTGCATATAAAATGTAAAGAGCCTTGAAGCAAAGAAACAAAGCAGAGAGAGAGAGAGAGAGAGAGAGAGCAAATGAAATAGGAAGGAAAGGTTTTGTAGATATGAAAATAAAGAAGAAAAGAGAAGGACTGTACAAAGACCTTAATATAAACACAAAAAATAATACTGCAAAGGCAAAACAAGAGGACAGCAGAAAGAAGCGAGCAAGATGTGTCAGAGAGAATAAGAGTAAACAGGAGAGAGGCAGTACTGGTATGCAAAAACGAATCTGTAAAAGAGAGGGATGTTATATAAACCTTGAATATAGACCGCAACAATTAAGAAAGCAAGACCAGAAATAGAAGAAAAGATAAAGAAACGGCACAGAAAAGAGGAGAAGAAGTGTGCAAAAATGGATGTAAATAAGAAAATACAGGGTGCGGCATAACTTTGGATATAAACATAGAGATTTAAAACGGAAAACCACAGCAAAGTAAGAAGAATGAAACGTCAAATAACACACACAAAGAGAGAGAGAGAGAGAGAGAGAGAGAGAGAGAGTATGAACGCGAAAATGACGATGACATGAAATGGGACAGACATGGATAAGAGTGAGGAAATAAAGAATAATTGCTATCATGAAAGGAGGACGCAATAACGAGAGAGCGAGGAGAGACGGAGTGAGGAAAGGGAGAAGTGAGAGGAGACAGGAAAATAATCGAGAAAGTAAGAGGAAAAGTGAGGAATGGAAGATACAAAAAAGAATATTGCAAGACGGAGAAGAGAAGAAATTGATGTAAATAAAACACCAGAAAGTAGGAAGTATAATTATTGATGAAGGAAAAAAGTCCACATGATAAGTAAGCAAAGGATTAAAATTGTGAAGACCGTGACGATGAAAGGAAAAGAGAGAAATGGTAAAAGTGAGGATGGAAAAGACAGCAAAGGAAGGCTGAATGAGACGCAAAAACACGCAAGAAAAGAGACAGGCAGACAAGAAGGACACTGGAAACTGAAAACCAAATGAAGATGCAGAACAGAAACAGAAACCTAAAGAGAATTAGGAGGAGCGAAAAGAAAGACAGAAGTGTAAGATCGGAGAAAGAGGAAGTGAGAAGAAGCAAAAGAGAAATTTGTTAGGAAAGGACACAACTTTACATGAAAATTACTGGCATACAAACTTAGGGATAAAAATACAGAGTCATATTTAAGGAGAAGTTGTGAATACAGAATAAGAAAAAGAAGAGATAATTAAAATGGAGAATGGCGGTGTATGAAAGAAAAAAGTGATAATAAGGAAAAAGCTAACTTAATTAGGAGTGATTAAAACTAAGGCTGCCATAGGAGACGACGAGGTTGGGTTGCAGGATGAAAAAGGAATATGCTGAGAGAGAGAGACACAGACAGACAGACAGACACAGAGAATGTCACACCGCTACCTGTGTGTGTGCTCGTTTGTGTGTGTGTGTGTTTTTTTTTTCTCTCTCTCTCTCTCTCTCTCTCTCTCACACACACACACACTACGTTTTTCTTACGCGTTTCCTCCAAAATTATTTTTTCCTCCTTCCTTAGTTTTCTTTTGTTTACATTACACAATAAATTCTCTGTTCTCTTTTTATCTGTTCGCCCTTCCTACTTTATTCTCTCTCTCTCTCTCTCTCTCTGCCTTTTCCACTGATTTCGCCAATTTTTCTTTTTTGCGCTATATTACGCTTTTTAAATCTCCAATGTTGTTTTTTCCGCTAATTTTTCTTACTTGCACTACAATCTCTGCATCATATATTCGTTCTTTCTTATATCTTCTCCTCTCGTCTATCTTTATCATTTCCCATACTCATCTCTTTCAAATCTCTTTACACAGGCTTCAGCGTCCTGTTATTTTTCGACTTTGCTATACAACCTTCTCTTTCGATTATTACTTTTTCGCCCACCTTTCTTTCTTGCCCCTCCTCTATTTTCTATCATTTTCCCAAACTTTTGTAGAAATTTCCTTACTCATCTCATCTCTCTCTCTCTCTCTCTCTCTCTCAGCCTGTCCACCTCCCTACCTCCTCACCACCTAGAATGGACTATAACTGTCACTCGAGCCCCACACGCAAGACAAGGTACCACAGGCCTCTATCATTTTAGTTGGTCTCTCTCTCTCTCTCTCTCTCTCTCTCAAAATTAACTCAACTGTGATAACGTTTTTTATGAACTGCGTCATCTTTTCGTGTCACGTTCTTTCTCACACAATATATACAGCGCAACGACAGATTTTTTTATATTTTGGTGACAGATGAGACTTCGATTAAATATATCTTGGAAGTAACAGTAATGAAATTATAGTTACTTGCAGCAGTAGTAGTGAACAGGGTAAGATAAAGGGATTTTCGTCAGCAAAAGCAGATATGATCCTCTTAATGTTCTAAATTTGTTCACAGGCAAAGAATAGGACCTAAAATCTCTGACAATACTGAGGATTTTAGGCACGAGATTACCTGGAATTTATGCAAAGGACTTTACTATACGGCATGGGGTTATTGTGAGTATAATGTGTTTATTCTAATATGAGGAAGATCTCTTACCCTTTCATGTTGTGTTGACAGCGAGATGTAGCCATATCAAAGAGCAGATCTGACTAATAACCAAGGAGACTCATTCCTGCTTCATATCTAAGACTCACTGGATTTCATGTCCTCATCATTTAGTATTAAAGTTTTACTCTAGGCTCAGTTCCGGCGAATGAAAGCAAACCAGGTGTAGTTACTAATAATCTAAAGGGTCAACACTTTTTAATGCTTACCGCAAAACTAACAATTAGAAAGTAGACTCCACTAATTTATTTTCTTTCCATATCGGGACGACACGAGGACTAGAAAAGATGTATTAACTGAGGAAACCATGTTCTTTTTACATACATTTAAATTGGACAGTATTTAAGAACTGCCAGTAACATTTTCACTAAGTGCTATGTACACATACGGTATACCCGAAAGACAGTTTGCCTTGCTTTTTTTTTTTTTCTTCTACCTTTTTATTGCGTTGTTATACTTTTTACTGTTCCATCAGGAGCGACGGGGCCCGTGGTTAGTGTACTTACACCTGACATGTAAGGCAAGAATGACCAGTCGTTGACCCTTCATTGGCATCACGTCAGCACTAAATCCTATCCACCCCTTGTAGGTATATAAGCTTTATGAATCACATCTGGGTGGAGCGCCCTGACCCTCTTGACCACTAGGAATCAATTTGTTGGTCATATTGTCACCGTCAAAGGATACAGCTGTCTTCCCGTGTTAAAAAGCTGGCATAAAAAAAATTCACAGATCTTGCCAAAAACATATTCAGTGTGATAATCTCCAAAAGCTCAGAGCTAAGAAAGGAACAGGAGTGCTTACTATTATATGGAAAAAATTCTTCCCAAGTACCTACTATTTCCTCGTTTTCTCATATTTTTATAACTCTTCCTCTAGCTTCCGCTGCCTCTCCTACATCCCCCCCCCCTTCTTTTGTTATTATCTTGTCCTATCGTCAGCTGTTGGTACTTCCGCATGCTGTTGTATTTCTCTCCAGACTTATTTCTCTTTGTTCCTATACTAATATTTTTAACCCTGCTATGGGTATTTTTTTTCCCATACGCCTATCTTTTTTTCTTTTTCCCGTTTCTGTTTTCTTTTTCCTAGTCTGCCAATTTGTATTTTTATGCTCTCTTTCATTTCCCTTCCTGCCTTCCTCTGCTTTCTGTGCCTTCTCTTTATATGCATACATGCATAGCCTTAGCTTCTGTGCCTAGGGGGAAAGGTTTGTGCTTTGCAAGTAACTTTTCAGAGAGAGAGAGAGAGAGAGAGAGAGCACTCAACGTATAGTGGACTCGGTTACTCTATGATAGAACCCTTGAAACCCATACCCACTGAAAGGACTTTTTTCTCCCTTATACCGGACCTTTTCAGACCGTCATGTGTTCTGCATTACATTCTTGCTTCCTCCGGGCGAATTTTTTTTCAACTTGCAGAGGCGTCTCGTAGTGGTGGGGGTAATGAAGGCTTTAACTTCTCCATACCGAAAAGCCTTCCCTGAGCGGAGCAAAACCCTTTACAGTAAAAATGGCGTTTTTGTAATGAAGGCTTTTGTGATATCCTCCTCTTCCTTGGCTTTTCTTCTTCTTCTTCTTCTTCTTTTCTTCTTCTTCCTCCTCCTCCTCCTCCTCTTCTTCTTCATCTGCTTCTTTTTCTTCCTCCTCTTTTTATTTTCTTTTTCTTTTTCCATTCTTTCTTCTTTTTTTTCTTCTTCTTATATATCTGAACCAATTTATTCCATTTCTTATTTTCTATTCATTGCTTCATATTTGCAAACTTTTCAAACTGGAGGGGCTGGAAATTTCTTCAATAACCTCTTTAGTAACAAAATCCTTTCTTAAGTTAAAAAAAAGTCGTCATGAAGTAACAGAGATAAACCAATAAAATACGTCCTTTAATTCAAGTTGATAGCCTCTTAATCCTATCACAGAAATTTCTGATATTCTTATTTTCTTCATATTTTTTCAATCTTTAAATACCGTAGGCTTTTCGAAATGGCGGAGTTAGCTAGGTCTTCTTTAGCCTCTCAAGGGTTAGAGTCTTTATTGAACAGAATCGTCATAGAATGCAATGTTAACTCTTCCCCTTATTGCTCTCCTTTAGTTTTCACATTTTCCATTACTTCCACCTTTACTGTCTTCCAGCGGTTTTTCTTCACTCCCTTCAGCACTCCTCTCTTCTTCGCCTCTATTAATAAATGTCTTATTCTCCATTTATTTTACTTTTCCTTTTTTTTTTTTTTTTCCCAGTTGTCATCTACTTCTCCATTTCCCTTTCTCTCACCGTTCCCTATCTCATTTCGGTCCTCATTTTGCGCTCTCTCTCTCTCTCTCTCTCTCTCTCTCTCTCTCTCTCTCTCTCTCTCATCAACCCCCTTGCTATTTCCCGTTCCTTCGATTTCAGTTAACCACGTCCAACTTCTGGGCCTCCGCAGCCTCCCCTTCTCTCTCCCTTCTCTCCATTTTCCGCTCACTTTCCACTCACTTTCCTCCTTATTTCCCTATTTACTTCCGGCATCTCTTTTAATTCCCTTTCCTCCACCTCCTCCTCTTCCTCCTCTCGCATTTCCATTACAGTTTTCTCTCTTCTCTTACTGTTTATTGGCCGTCTTTCTCTGCTGTTTTGTCTTTGGCATTTCTTCGTCATTCTCGCATGGTTTGTTTTCTACTCCTCATTCTTCTATTCCCTCTTCTCTCTCTCTCTCTCTCTCTCTCTCTGTCTCATGCTACCCGTTTGATCCCCCTCACCTCTATCATCTTATTTTTACCTTTCCTTCTTCTCATTCTCTCCTATTTTCCGATTCTCCTCTCAGCTTTCTCCTGCCATTGTATATCCAATCAATTTTTCTTTCTTACCTGCACTGTTTATCGTTTCAGTCTCGCTCCTTCCTTCCACCAACCACTTCTCTCTCCTGTTTCACTTTGTATGTCCATTCTCTTTCATAATTTATTCCTATCTTTATATTTTTCTTTCTTCTTCCCTTCCTCCTTTTTCTTCACTGGTTTATTGACTTTTTCTTTCTTCTAAAATCTCTATATTTTTCTCATCCATTCTTTCATATCAGGTAAATGGCTTTTGTCTTCCTCCAGGCCACCTCCCTTTCCAGCGTTCGTTCCCGTCCTTGTTTCTGTATTTCTCAGTTTCTCTTTCCAGACTCTCTCCTCCTTCATCTCTTTCTCATCGTCACCTTTATCTTTATTTTCTTTTCGCTCTCGTTTCTCCTTCCTACCGCGAAGCCATTTCTCTGTCTCACTTCATTTTCCTTAGCATTTTGTTTTCCTCTTTGTCCAACATTCTTTTACATTCGTTTTACTTCTGTTTATTTCTCCTCTTATCTTTTCCACAACAGTCCTCAAATATCATTCCCTCAGTTCCCAGCCACCCCTCGTTCCATGTTCCATTTACACTCTCTCTCTCTCTCTCTCTCTCTCTCTCTCTCTCTCTCTCTCTCTCTCTCTCATGTTACCCTTTTGACCCCTCCTCACCTTTTGCATTATTCTTAGACATCCTCTCTCTCTCTCTCTCTCTCTCTCTCTCTCTCTTCTCCTCCTCCTCCTCCTCCTCCTGTCTTCCAGCTCTCGTCTGTTTCCTTCTTCTGTTGTATCTCTACTCTTTTTTTATTTTTTTCACCTCGCCCGGGCGGAGTCCGGCGAGGTATTGTTTTTGTTCAAGTTGTTTGTTTGTTTGTCAGTTTGTTTCTTTGCAACATTACGGAAAAATGGCTCAATGATTTTACATGAAACTTTCAGGATATGTGGGCACTGGTCTCCAAAGAAACTGATTTCATTGTGGATGTAATGTCTTCACGTTTGAAAGGTGAAACGCAAGGCCAAGGAGTGTCACAGGGAGAGTTCTTGAATGTGAAATGAGTTCCGCCAGTACCATAGACTTTACTTAGGAGTTTCACAGGGAAAAGTTTGAGGTCAGTTGCGACTTTCATTGTTTACTGACACTAAATGGCAGTACCGAATCAGTATTTAACAGCACTAAAATAACTGCTGCTGGCCGAGGTATGAGGTGCCCTTCACCACTTGTTTTTCTTTCTTTCCTGCATTATTTATGGTTTCCTTCTCGCTCCGTCCTTCTACCAACCACTCCTCTCTCTGGTTTCTCTTCCTATATTCATTCTATTTCATCATTTACTTGCTCACTTTATTATTTTTTTCTGCTTCCACTTCTTTCCCTACCCCTTCCTCTTTTTTCTTCACCGGTTTATTGACTTCTCTGTCTTTCTTTTAAAATCCCTATTTTCTTCCGATTCATTCTTTCATATCAGGCGCATGGCTTTTCTCATCCATCATTCCATCTCCCTTTCCAGCTTTTGTTCTCGTTGTGGCTTCTGTATATCTCGATTTCTCTTTCCAGACTCTCTCTTCCTTCATCCGTTTCTCTTCGTAATCTTTATCTCTTACTTTTTGTTTCCTCGTTTCTCTATCCTTCCATGAAACCACTTACCTGTCTCACTTCACTCTCCTTAGTATTCTTTTTTTGTTTGTCCAACAGAACCCTTTAACACGTATTTTCCTTCAGAGTCTTCTTTTTCTCCTCTTTTCCACATCAATCCTCAAGTATCATTTCCCCAGTTCCCACTCATCTCTTGTTTCATCATTCATTTATCCCTTCCCCTCCTCTCTCTTTAAGGTCTTCTTCGTTTCCTTTTTCATACCCTTTCTTCTCTAACTTGACCATGAACCTTGCTTCGCTTCTCTCTCTCTCTCTCTCTCTCTCTCTACACTCCCACTCCGTTCTTTCTCAGTTCCTCTCTTTATATCATCTTCTCTTTCGTCTCTTCGTCCTTGTTTTCTTTATCTCTCTCTATTACATTCACCTCAGTTTCATTACCCTTTTCTTCGGCCGGAGTCCCTCTCATTTTTTCCTTGAGTATTTTCTTCACTGTTTATAGAATCTTACGCCCTGCCTTTTACCACATCTTTTTTTCCTCTTCACTGACTTCCTTCTCTTTCCTTTTCTGCCACACTTCGCTTTCCTCACGTATCATTTTGTTTTTTCGTATTAAATTCATCATCATCAATCATTCTCTCTCTCTCTCTCTCTCTCTCTCTCTCTCTCAACAATACCACACACATCACACCATCACCAGGAGATTTTCCCTCCTATTAAGCCACCTCTTTGTTCCTTCCGCCATGTCGCATCCCTCAATCATGACAACTCACTCTCTCTCCCTCTCCCCTCTCCCTCTCTCCTCCTCCTACACCCCTCGCTTCACGCACCATTTACCTCTCTCCTCAGCTTCCCTCCTCCCCTTCTGAAGCAAGCAATCAAGCAGGAACGCGACTCGGTTTGCCTTAGACGTGCTTTTCCTTGCTTCTTGACTCGCACTCACTTGAGATATCACAAAATGTTTCTTATTTTCGTTCTGTTCCAAGCTAGGCCTGGGTTGTACTGGAGAAGTGTTGGTTCCTTTATGATGTATGATGAAAAACACAACTATCTTCCCAAAGTCTGACGAACATATAGCGGAATGATCGAACCATTTGCAACACGCTCTAGTAAAAAGAGGGTTTCATTGTATTTCGCCAGGTGTAAATTATCTTTGGACGGAACTGGGAAGATAGTTGTGTCTTTCATTGTACATTGGAATACACTGTCAATAATTTGCTCCTAGGACTCCACACCATAATGCAGAGGCCAAATGTACTTCTTCAGTTTCTTTCTTTCTGTCTTCTCTCCTTCTTTAGTTCTTCTCTCTATCTTTCTTTCTTTCCTTCCTTCTTCTTGCTTTCTTTCTTTCCTTTTTTTTCTCTCCATCTCTTTCTTTCTTTTCTTCTCTCTTTTTTTCTTTCCTTTTTCTTTCTTTTTTCCTTCTTTCTCTTTCTCTCCTTTTCTTTCATTCTTCCCATCTTCTTTCTTTCTTTCTTTCCTTCTTCTCTCTTTCTTTCCCTCTTTCTCTTGTTTCTTTCATCTCTCTTTCTTTCCTCCTTCTCTCTCTCTTTCTTTCCTCCAAACACTTTACAACTTGGCACGCTTCTTTTATTTCTTCACCAGTTTGCTTTATTTTAACCTAAGCTGTTCTTGGTTAAACACCCCCAGATGCAATTTTCTTTGATTTTGACCTAAAAGTAATATTGGGTCAAAGCTCGAACCACACAGGCTCAATTTTTTTTCATTTTAAACAATTCAGGACAAGAGTGTGAGAAGCAAGGAGAGAGAGAGAGAGAGAGAGAGAGAGAGAGAGAGAGAGCGGAATAACGATAGTAAACATAGCCTACTCCTCCCATCCCGTCTCCCAGCTTCTCTCGGCTTCCCTCACCTCGCGATGCAAACTTTCACCACAATGAAATTTAGTCTGGGCGGTGCTGTGGCTAATTACAGACATTTTATATATTTTTCTGAAACGCTGGGGTGTGTGTGAAAGTTAGCTCAGTTTAGAGACAGGGCGAGAGGGAGAGTTAGGCAATTTTCCTGGGAGAAAATATACGATTTACAGCCCTTGATGGTGAGTAAATGCTATCACGGGGATTATAATCGTGTGTGTGTGTGTGTGTGTGTGTGTGTGTGTGTGTGTGTGTGTGAGAGAGAGAGAGAGAGAGAGAGAGAGAGAGAGAGAGAGAGAGAGAGAGAGAGAGAGAGAGAGAGTAAAAATGAGTCATACAAAAGACACAGACAGAAAAAGAGACATACACATTCAGAAAGACATACAGGAAAAATGCGACATACAGACACAGACAGACAGAAAAAGTGAGACAGAGACAGACAAACAGAAAAAAATGAGACAGATACAGACAAAGACAGACAGGCAGATAGAATGGGACAGAAACACAGACAAAAAAAAAAGGTCAGACACAGACGCAGACAGACAGACAGGCAAAGACACACAGACAGACGAACAGAAGGGAGTGGTGATAAGTATGGTTGTGGTTTGAGGTGATAGGAAGGTGTGACTGAGTGGCTTAGACTGGAAGGAGTAGTAATGAGGCTTCAAGTGGCTTTGAGTAGTGGAAAAGAAAATGGTGATGAGTAGAGCCTTGGGATGTTAATATTACAGAGGAGTACAAATTACGACACCTAATATTGAAAGACTTACTGATCTTCGAGGGTGCTTCTTACAGCGGTAAGTTTTAACTATCATAACTTTTCGACGGCCAAACATAAGCATACCGTGGGTTGGAGTGGTGGGAAGAGGATGCACTGTGGTGTGGAGTGGTTCGGAGTGGTGAGTGTAGAAGGGGCTTGGAGTTGGGGAAAGAGTGGTGATGGGTGGAGTTGAGGAATGGTAAGAGGATGTGTGGAATAAGGGATTGGAATGGGGATAAGTAGAGCAGAGGATTGGAGTGGTGATGGAGTTGAAGCATGGAGTTTCTTTAAGTGGTTGGAGGACTGGTGATGGATGTGGAAGCGCCTTGTAGCGGTGGGAGGGAATGGTGGTTAGTGTGGCGGATGCCTGAAATAAGGGGAAGGAGACGGGATGAGGGAGATAGGGGCCTGGAATGCTGGGAAGAGATGTGGATCGGGGGAGAAAGAGCTTGGAGTAGTAAGAAGGGGAGGCAGAGTGGCTTGGCGTAGCTTGGAGTTGCGGGAAGGGATGGTAAAGTGGCTTGGAGTAGTTTGGAGTGGTGGGAAGGGGTGGTAAAGTGGCTTGGAGTAGTTTGGAGTGGTGAGATGGGGTGGCAGAATGGCTTAGGGAGGTGGTATGGGATGGTGGAATAGCTTGGAGTGGTGGGAACGGGTGGTAGTGTGGCTTGGAGTAGCTTGGAGTGGTGGGATAGGGTTCGAGTGTGGTTTGAAGTGGTAGGAAGGGGTGGCAGAATGGCCTGGTGTAACTTGGAGAGATGGGAATGGGTAGTAGATTGGCCTGGTAGAGCGGGAAGAACGGCTACGAGGAACGGGACGAGTGGGTTGGGGTATGAAAAGATTGTAGGTTCAAATTTGCTTGGAGTGCCTGGGACGGGCGGGAAAGGGTTGTGATTGTACGGCAGAAGCTTGGAGACATTTCTGTCAGGCCACAATCGATAAAATCTGGGATGAAAAGCAATGGAAAAGCATTTACAGAAGAATCATAAATTATGAGATTTAATGGAAATGTCACACAAGGCTTATGGAAATTTGTTCATGAAAGGAAAATAAGTAAACGAGGAATGCGGTACAATCACAATAAAAAAAATACAGATATAAATATTAAATGTTGAAACAGTCACTAGAGCTCTCTCTATGGTACCTGATGCAACGGCGTATGCTGTGATGGTAAATAAATGAGTAAATATATATATATATATATATATATATATATATATATATATATATATATATATATATATATATATATGTGTGTGTGTGTGTGTGTGTGTGTGTCCGACTCTGGGCATAGGCTTCACAGCCTGATATCAAGGCCCAGTGGTCTCCTACATACCATAAACCTCTCTACATGTAACCACTTCGGCGCTAACACACACCTTCCATATTGAATACATGCTAGGGCTGTCTCATACAGGACTGATTAGCGGGGATACTTTTACGACACGCCAGCGGGTCTTCTGGTAGATCAGTAAAGTGTGATTTTATGACATTCAAATCCTTAAACTGTTCGCTGACCCAGCGGGGATTTGAACCTGGGTCTGGTAGGACTACAGACCACCCCTCTACCGATTGTGTGTGTGTGTGTGTGTGTGTGTGTGTATGTCCAAACTGCTTACATTAAGTGACAGTCCATGAGCAACACAAAGCAAAGATGGCTCTCATACCTTTCACAAATTTTCCATTTGTTTCAGTTCCCTTTAATCTGCTTTTTTCCCCACTTCAAATTGCTCTCCGTTTTAAAAGTATTTCTCTGTCGTCTTCTGGTATTCAGCCACGAAAATGAAGAACGACGATTTCCGCACTGCATTGTTCTCGTAACACCACACAATTATGCTCTCCAGGGAAAAATCTCCGTCAACTGTTGCTGAGGCTTTCGTGTTCCAAAGACTTGTTATTTCATTTTTCAAGCGTTTTGTTTACCATTTTCTTTGCTTTGAAACATTTGCATCATGTTCTCAATTTCTAAAGTTTTCTCTGCTTCGTAATTCAGGCGCGTGTTCTGCTTAAATTTTGCCAAAGCTTGTGGGATTCTGGATTCTTTCAGTTTGTTTATTTTTCCGAACGATTTGTGTGTGTGTGTGTGTGTGAACGAGCGCTTTGTGCTATCATAGAGCTGGGCGATACTTCTTTCGTTCTGATGTGATAGCATGTATTTTTCAGTTCTGTATTGGTGCCATCGAGTACCGATACCGTGTACTCTGCTTCCATTATCGGTTATTATGAGCACTTTACAGAAATATAGTACAAAGATGGTAAAATATTAAGACTGTGTATTGTTTTCACTTTACTCATCTTCCACAGTGATAGAAAAATTACTGCTGAAGATAGTTAATTGAAAATAACACGGTTGTTTAATTTTACACGTCTTTTACACTGACACATATTACTCAAGTTGCCACTACGTTCAACAGTGTCTCCACATATTTGGCATTATACTTTGGCCTAGTCCTCATGAATACCGTCAAAATACAGCCACACAGAACTTCCTTTCCTTGCTGACATCGTGCCCCGTCAAGTTACACAGACTGCGAAATGCAACCATCCAACAGGTACTGATCACGTCTGGTCGTCCGGCAAGTGGCAACAGCTGCTTTATTTTCTTTTTTTAATGTTCATTGTTTTGTCATATAATATTATAAAGTACTTCTACATAATAATATCCACTTATTGTATGTATAAAAAACCTTATGTGCTAGATTAACAAATTTTATGGTCAACTGGTAATACAGCATCGAAGCAGAATCCACCTATCCCACTCCCTTTGAAATTACCACCACACACACACACACACACACACACACACACACCTATCAACTGAAGTCGCAGGGAGTTGCCAGAAGCTTAAGAATTACATTTGAGGTGTGGCATTATTTGGAAATATTTTTAATAATTTCACGATTATTTAGCCAGTGTTTCTCAAGTACTCACAATACTCATTACAAGGCATTACAGTATCGATCCTTTCAAGTACAGACGTGGTACCGATACACCCACCACTACTGTGTGTGTGTGTATGTGTGTGTGGCATGGGCGAGCGCTTTGTGTGCGTGTGCGTCCGTGTGTGTGTGTGCTCCAAGTGCTTATTCTGTGACACATGTGCTCAGATCCCCCTGTTCCTGGCCTGACGCTGCAATGAGCACCACACGTTCACGACACACGCCTAAATGGTCCTGCGCTAATTTTACAGAGGCAGTTCATTCCAGAGGAGGCGACAACACGGCCAAGTACTGCCATTAACACAACAGCACGAGGGAGGGCTATTGTGCGGCCGCTGCTGCCTCTCTATCTTACACATTTACTACGACTACAACTACCATAACTTCTACTGTAACTACACTACTGCAGTTGTTTTCTACTGCTGACTTTATTACCATTGTTTTAATTCTCTGACTAAAACTACTATTATTACAAGAACAACAACAACTACTACTATTACGATGACTATTACTACTTCTACTACTACTAGTAGTGATGGTAGTAGTAGCAGCAGTAGTAGTAGTAGTAGTAGGAGGAGGAGGAGGAGGAGTACTACTACAACTACTACTACTACTACTACTACTACTACTACCACCACCACTACTACTATTTTTACTACTATTACGACTACGACTACTACTATTAGTAGTAGAAGCAGACGTATTAGTAACAGTAGTCGTAGTAGTAATACCACTACGACTAATGGGACTAGTAAGACGATTACTACAATTACTACTATTACTACTACTACTCCTACGACTGTTGCTACTGCTGCTGCTTTTGTCTTTACTAATTAGACCTTCATCGTTGTGAAGCTGTTATTTAGGGCATATGTTATCTATTACTAAATAAGTGCATAAACCCTGTCAATCAATGGCTGTCTTTTTTTAGAAAGAATCTATTACAAATTTGTACATCAACTACTACCAGTACTGCTGCTGTTGTTGCTACTAGTGCTGCTGCTGCTACTACGACTGCTGCTGCTACTGCTACAGCTGCTGCTACTGCTACTGCTACTACTATAGTCAATCCACTTTTTTTCTATCTTATCCCTACTTAAAATAAGGCAACCTAATTCAGCCGCTCATTTATGTGGCTTTCACACTGCCACTCGAAAGTCCACGTTTGGCTACTTTGAATATGAGAGGTAAGGATCTTGTTCCCCACATGCTCTGTAATGAAGAACGTAGAGTTACTGAAAATGCTGCAACTATAGTGTGTTATAATGCATCCAGACCTTAACACAGACACATCATTAAGAATCCTTCCCGTTGTAGTCTGTAAGAAAGCAGAAATACATCCAATGTCACAACTATAACAATTCCCTATATACGAGTAGTTTGACTCCTTAACTACAGAAACACCTTTTATACATTCTTTTTTTTTTTTTTTTTTTTTTTTTTTTTTAGACGATTGCATTCAGCGGATGGGTTAGAAAGCAATGTTCATTAACCTTTCCACTTACTAGGTAAAAGCGTCCATCGGTGCACATATGAAGTAAATGCAAAGCCAGTTTTGTGAGAGGGAGAAGACAACTACTGTTTTCTAAAATTCAGCTGCCATTTTATTCCTCATTTTCACGCCTACGTTATTAAAATTACACCTCACTCGCAACAGCAACAAGAATCATTGTTGCTGATCTGTAGCGAGCAACTTCACCTTCGTAACAACAAAACCAGTCAAATTCCCCCACATACTGCCACAGTAAAGTAAACTGGTATTACACACAGCATCAGCTACAACTTAACTACAACCCCTTTGATTACTTTATCAGTCTCAAAAAAGTTATACCATACATATCACGTTCGCCTAACTACACCCTCAATCACTGCTATATCAGTGTAAGTGATGATATATCACACATTACCTAATATAAATACACTCTCATTTCTACTGCATAAATGTACGTGGAGTTATATATATATATATATATATATATATATATATATATATATATATATATATATATATATATATACATATACACACACACACACATCCTTAGACTGTTTCATTCACTGTAGGAAATGTCAAAGGAGTTGGTGTAGGGTACATTCGGCATCAAAACTCATGTCGCCTTTCCTTCTTTTCTGTTCATCGGTTTTGAAAATCAGTGTGGTAGATCAGTACTGCAGTTATGGGCGGCGATGATTTTCATTAGAGATCAGCGTCATCAGTGTCAGTTGCTTGGGATTTACCACACCGATTTTCTAAGTTCGTGGAAAGAAAAACAGAGGTGACAGGACTTTTTTAAAATGCCAATTGAACATCTAACAGTCCTCGTTAGAACTAAATCTAATTAAGTGAAATATATCTTGCGGTGACAGCATGGAAATATCTCTTCGTGGCTGAATTACAACTTCTGGTGTTAACAAGAAAATATATGAAATGCGTCATCATACTGGCATAGTTAATACAGATGCAAAAAACTGTGTGTGTGTGTGTGTGTGTGTGTGTGTGTGTGTGTAAAATTACACGTCATTTTACTAACTGGTGGAGCTTGGTGGTTGAATTGGTGGGTTGGTCGGTGGATGGAGAGGTGAGGGGAGAGCAGGGTGGGCGGGTGGATCGACAGGGTTGGAGTGTGAGTGGGTGGATGGGTTTAGTCAACCGTATAATCCGTCATTATCATCATCATCAGCACCATGTTCGTCAGAGACATCATTAGTCATCACCATCCCATCACAATCATTAACCATCATCAACATCACCATCAACAGCAAACAACGACTACAGCATCAGCACCGATACTAATCGGGCTGCCAATTTACACACACGGCCTACAAATGACAAAATTACTCCAACAATTACAGCACAAAAGAGGCTACAAATGGACGCACTTGCTGCACAGTGACCTAATTCACGTACTCTTGTCCCCATCAACCCGAGACCAGCCTAGTGTGGTCCGCAATATATCGACGGTCAACAAGGGAGAATTTTACCGGAATTAGATACTGCTTTGACCCCGTAAATTCCGGTTCAGTTCAGAGAGTGACATTTATACCGGTGAGCGTTCAGGAGCAGGAGGTCACGGTTGATTTCTGTTGCAATTGTGGCAGTTTATCTTGAAATTATAAACAGCTATTTATATCGCTTCCGTGGATTATATTTGCTGGTATTATCGTCTGGAATTAGCTGTAATAAAACTGTAGCTACAAAAATTTAATCCTTTCAATGGGTCGATACCTAATTTTTGTTTCACCTTGTTACCCTGATACCATTGTATTTAAAGTAGGAGATATTTGCAGTGGTCAAGGGATTGGTTAAGGCTATTTCTAACCCATCAAGTTCGACAAGTTCCTCCTAAGCTCAGCATTGTCGACTGGAGGTAGCATGAACTAAGCATATTCAGATGGATATAGCACGAGCAAATTTTTTTAATGTATCATCGTCGTGAGGGAAATAATGGAGGAAATGGCACTGAAAGTGCTATACAGCATATGGAATTATCTGAATTATATATTATTCCATCGTGATGTATTAGACTTGAAAGTGGTATATTGTATGTGAATTAATTGTATTATATATTATTCTGTTGTGATGAACTAGACCTTGTTCAGAGAGTGGAATTTTGGAAATACTGTCACTTACTTTAACAGTGTTTGGGAGTTTGGTGGGATAACATTAGTTTGTGTTGGTAATGAATGCATTTAAAAGCATATTGACTCACTTCGGTGTACTCTGAACTGTTAGTAGGAAAGTAAATTAACTTTGCACTATATAAATTTCAGAGAGCATTCCAAATTACTTTAAAGCACTTACAAAAATACGTATAGCATGAAAACATTATTGTGCTGAAAAAGCGTAAGAAAATAATTGCATTTACTTTTAAATTAACCAGAGAATATCTTAATATATGTTTAAGTTTGTGTTATTTTTTTACACATTTACGAGTACAACAACACTTTGAATAAGCTCCAAATCGCCTCAGCATCTAACTATAAATAGAAGTGTTCTTTGTTACTACCCTTCCACATTTAGTCCTTCACTGCTATGTAATTTTTCAACGTAAATATTATCACCACCATTCCTAACTTAAAACTGGAACATAGCAAGCTTATACATAGGACAATTTCTCTCTACACTGGAAACCCCTCAGTAACAGAAATTTTTATTTTGCTTTACACTGAGTTCATTGTACATTCTCTCTCTCTCTCTCTCTCTCTCTCTCGAGCAATTTTACCCACTGGTTAAGTAGACAGAAAATTGGTTTGCTGTCCGAAAGAATGCGGATTCACTTCCAGGCTAGGGAAGGGAACAGTCCTGATTGTTTGATTTTCTTTTACACAGACTTTACAGATCTCTCATAAAACTCACAGATATACATAAACACCCACACCAATACAATTACCAGAGTCTAGAATGAAATAGCCCTAACCTGTAGTCTATTTGGAGGGTAAGTGTTAGCGACAGAGCAATGATATGTGAATGTGAGTGTGGTACGGCGGAGAACGGCAGGACTTCAGGGAACGAGATAAACTTAGAGCGGGAGTGACAGAAAATAAAATATAGGAACATACATGCAGTTTCTTTCACATAACACCTCTCTCTCTCTCTCTCTCTCTCTCTCTCTCTCTCTCTCTCTCTCTCTCTCTCTCATTAAAGTGGATCAAGCTCCAGTTTCAAGGTTACACGATATTTGCGAACATGTCTTGTGGGATGACTAGCAAATTAATTATACTTTTCACTTATCTGAGACTCCCTCAAGCTGCCCGTGTTATAGATTTCACCTTTATCACCTGCCGATAATGAACTCAAAATGCACAGCACCTTGTAACTTTAATCCCTCCTCCAAACTCGCCCTTAACACCAGACAATGCTCGGACCTGAATGCAAAATCCAACTCTTTCGGAGGCACTGGGAGGAAGTTTCAGAGTTGCTCAGTTGTACCTCTGCAGGCTAGCGTTTTACCCAGCGAGTTGCAGGACTGAGACTGAAGTTGGTAGGTGTGGCAGGGTGGAAGGTTAGCTGAGGCACGGAGTTGTCTGAGGCCTGATAAAAGGCTGTGTTTACTTTGCCTTGCAACTTTCAGCCACACATGGAGGGTGGAAGGCTAACGAAGTGAGAGTGTGGAAGGGAATTTCATGGGGGAAGAAGAGAACCAAGGTCTATCTGAATGGATAAAGGGGAGGAGTACATACAGAAAGGAAGGCTTTGAGTGACCCAAGTGAGCAGTGATGATTGAGACAGACATGCTTTAGTAAGCGAGTAGCGATGAGTCATCGCCGATGACTGACGGAAATGTTTTAGTAATGTTTTTGACATAGTTCCTCCCAGCTTTAGCGAATAGTGACGACTATGGTATATGCATTTAGTAGTGTTTCCGGCGTAGTTCCTCTCAACTATAGCAGGTAGTGATGACTGAGATAGAGATGCTTTAGTAGCGTTTCTTTCATGGTTAACCCCGACTTTAGCGAGTAGTGATGAGTGTGAGAAGGATGATTAGTAGTGCTTTTGTTGTGATTCCTCTAGATTGTGAGAGATGTTTTAATAGTATTCCTGTCGTGGGTCCTCTAAATGCAAAATGGTATTAAGAGAATGGTGCCTGATAAACAGATTTTCTAATATAGTACACACTTAGAAGCCCATGTTGTGCATCATAATCTCGGTTCCATTAGTCCTGCTCCCATTTCGCAATCGTCATTTGCACCATAGCAATTATGATGGCGGGACAACGTACAGGTGCGGACAGTCACATCGATCCAATTTTTAGCTGAATAATTATGAAATTCTTACATAATACTCTGAAAAGTCTGTTTGGCTCCTAAGGGCGAAGTACTTGGTTTTGAAAGTCATCGTTCAGTGTCTGGTTATTCATCATTATGGTTCGTACTGATATTTTTGTCCACGGCTCTACACCCAAGCAAGAGCCCCCCCTCCCCCCTCTCTCTCTCTCCAACTTATATCCACCTATTGCTCCGTAGACATCTAATGCATTATGAACATGGTAAAATTGAACATTGGCTCTTCACGATACCAGAAGTAATAAAGGAGGATTGGTTTGCCTATAACATAGACATAATTGGTATGATGATGTTTTACAGCAAGACTAGTTAAGACGTGAAAAAGAACAACGATTATGATGTCACTGAGTAGAATAATCCCTCGTCTAATTTTCTTTCAGTAATGACAACAATAAAGAGTATCGTTAGGCCTGAAACAGCATAACGCAAATCAACTGTAGAGTAAAATAATAAGTTTTGTTGCGCTATATATTGTAATCTAGTAACAATACCATACTTTACTACATTGTCTTTCAGTTTCTGTTAATCCACAATAGGCGATAACGGGACACAAGACGCAATACTGTGCTAGCTGGAGAAAAGAGAGTAAAAAAAAACAAAGCAATCCTCTTCAGCCATAGACCATCAGGCCCGCTCAGCGAAAAACACTTTATCTTCAACACAGAAAGCTACTAGGTCTAAAGCGCCCCCATCTAGTGAATATGATTATGCATATTTATGAATATGTATATGACTCTCAGTATTTATTACCATATTTAGGTTTTAACTTAATCGCAGCGCTGATGGTGAGCTGCTTTGGGTAATATGCAAAACTTTCATTTGTAAATTTTGCTCTTATTATGGGTGAGCATTAATTAAAACATTTGGTGCAACAAGAAACCATTACAATCTCGTATCACACGGTAACATATCAACATCACAAGGTACAATAATAAATAAATAAACCCTCTCTCTCCACGGACTAAAATATCAGTATGTATGATATGATATTAGGTCTGTACAACATCTTTCCATACCCTGAAATATCAACAACAGATGGTACAACATGAAATTCACACACACATTCTTCTCGCACATTTAGTATCAAAGCGTGGTACAATAAAACACCCACACTCCCTTCGCACACTAAAACATCAAGCCTCGGTACTCACATCAACGTTGACCCCCGGGACGATGAATGTATTCTTGGTGACGTTGTTGGCGGGGATGTACTGATAGAATTGTCTGTCTCCCTTGTACCACTTCAGGCTGTACAGGGTGGCATTCCCCAGGTGGTAACGGCATTTCAGTTCGGCCCTAGCCCCCCGAACCTTGTACTGTGGCACCTCGACTTCCTGTATCTCCAGAGGTTTGGTGGATCCTGTGGGAGGGAAAACAAGAAAAGGGATTAGACTGGTAGAAAGGTAAAACTGAAATTCTATTGTGGAAGAAGGGCAACAACAAAAGATAGAAAAGTGAAATGGAAATCCTGTAAGGGAAGAAGAGCAAGAGCAAAAGTTGGAGAGAAAGGTGAAATGGAAATCCTGTTGGAGAAGAGCAAAAGGAAGGGCTAAATAGGAAGGTGAAGCTGAAATTCTTTAGAGGATGATTAAGAAGGTTTAGAGAGAATGGTGAAGCTGACACCATGCAGGAGAAGAAGAACAAGAGGATGGGTTAGATAGGAAGGTGAAACTGAGAGTCAGCAGGGGAGGGAGAACAAGAAGAAGGGTTAGACAGAAAGGTGAAACCAATATCCCGTAGGGGAAGAAGAACAAGAGGAAGTTTGAAAGATGGAACTGAAATTCTTGTATGGAAATGGAACAAGAGAAAGGGCAAAAAAGCAAGGCAAAGAGGCAATCTTGTAAGGGGAGAAGATGAAAAAAAAATTTGATGAAGAACAATACGAAGCGGAGAGGAATTAAGTGGAAAGGTAAATTCAGTAGGCTACCTCAACTTCCTGAATCTCGACAGGCTTTGTGACTCTGGATGGGGATGATGAAGAAGGGTGAGATGGAGATAGAGGGGATGCTGGGAGAAACTAGATGGAATTATTTATACCGCGGAGACCCCAAGTCCTAAAAAGTTTGGTAAATCCCATAGGGGAAGAAAAAGAAGGGTTAGGTAGAGAAATAACTGTTGAGGAGAGGAAGTGGATGAAGACACCTCAACCACCAACCGAACCTGAATCTCGAGAGGACTAGCGAATCCTGCTTAAGGAGGAGGAGTACGAAGAAGAAGAAGAAGAAAGAAGAAAAAGAGGAGGATGGAGGAGGAGAAGGAGGAAACAGAGATAAACAAGAAACTGAGATGGGGACAGAATAATTTATCGTGTGACACCTCCACACACTGTATCTCAAGAGGCTTAGTGTATCTTGCTGGCCCGGGAAGAAGTTAAACAATGCTTGCAGCAGGTTTATTGCCTCAGATAGTCTATATTTCCTAAACCAAAATCTTGTCCAGGAATAACGTGTTCAGTGAAGGGTTTATATTTAGGTCCCCACACATCTTCCTAGGTAAAGATTTACAGGAGGCAAGGAAAATGAATTCACTAGTTTGACCAGCACCAAAATGGAAATCCTCTTTCTCTATCTGCGAGGTGAATGTACTATATGCTCCGCCAGGCAACTTGTCATTTAAGCCCTGCCCCTACTCACCCACCATCCGTAGAGTAGGTGAGGAAGGGCGGGGCCACGACTTCAAGTTGGGGATGGGGCTTAAGAGGCAAGTTACCTGGCGGATATTATAATAAGTGCATTAATGGCTCCCCTCCGAAGTGGTGGGTTAGAGAGAAAGGACACACGGAGAGGAACTGAAAAGAATAATGGGCAGTAGATAAGACGAACAATAAGTACGGAATATCCTACAAAGGTGTAAGGATTTTCTGGAGGATCTTAAGAGGACTGGTAAGGTGGTCTGGCATTATGTAGTGTATCACCTACGAGAGGAAAGAAATTCTGGGGTACTTCAGTGTAACTAAGTTTAAGGATTATTTTTCGATTAGTTTATCCATGGCATTTTTCAGAAGCTTATATTATGTTCAGGAAACACTATTCAAACTGGAATGTTTACAATAGTTTTGATTAACTCCTTCACTACTCTGGGGCTCTTCCTTGGCTGAAATATCATCATATTATTGTGGCAAAAGCAAAATGTAAAAAAATAAATAAATAAATAAAAAAGGAAGTTTGAAACTGTTAACCAGCTCAGTCGGATGGCATCTTCTTTTAGTTAATTTTTGCTAACTGGGAAAGGTCCTATCGTTGTGAATGGGTCAGTGAAACCTGTATCTAAGCTCAACGTTTCAAAATATCTATCCCCAAAGTGAATAATATAATCGGGAGGTAGCAAAAATGAAATGCAAAAATACATTATGTAAATGAAGGTTCAGCACCCTTTAAAAACCTATACCTCATACCGGTTAATTTGGCCAGACATGTATGGCAACACTGTTCCCACCGAGATTCTGATTGGCTGGAGGTGTTTGTTCGATTTCGTTGTTGCTTAAACCGATACTCTCTTTATTATCAGATATGATACTGAGTTTGTCGACAATACAATCGTCAGAAGCAATAACAAATCCGTTATATACTTAACAACAATGAAATCTGCGTAGGAAGATAGAAATATGAGCCAACAAATTATTTTAACAGTCCAAGTCAAGGTCAGCATTCGAACAATTCCTTTAAATCGCCGACACTCGATAAAATTACAGAAAATTAAGGATACCTGCTTAATCTAAGCGCTGGTGTAACACATTTAAATTTTAAGTCCAGTCCGTACTATGATAATAGAGGAGATGTAATGAAATAGTTTCCTTTAGCCTACTTTGATTTTCGCAATTTTTTCAAACCTCCCTCCCCGCACAACTTGTCTTTTCATCAGAATTTTTAATTATTCAGAGTTGTGGCACGATTTAAGGGTGCGGACTGATCTTAAAATTTAAATGTTTATTATACCAGCGCTTAGATTAAGCAGGTTTCCTTAATTTTCTGTAATTTTATCGAGTGTCGGCGATTTAAAGGAATTGTTCGAATGCTGACCTTGACTTGGACTGTTATAATAATTTGTTGGCTCATATTTCTATCTTCCTACGCAGATTTCATTGTTGTTAAGTATATAACGGATTTGTTATTGCTTTTGACGACTGTATTGTCGACAAACTCAGTATCATATCTGATAATAAAGAGAGTATCGGTTTAAGCAACAACGAAATCGAACAAACACCTCCAGCCAATCAGAATCTCAGTGGGAACAGTGTTGCCATAGATGCCTGGCCAAATTAATTGGTATGAGGTATAGTATACAATGCTGTTAGGAAAGATTATTCTAGGCGCTACATAATAGCCTGAACATCGGCACTGATCCAACATAGGATTTTACTAAAATTCCAGCACCTTACAAGCTTTAGCACATCTTAATGGAGGTAAAGGGTTTCTTGATATAAATAGAGGCTTAAAAGGATGCTAAATAACAAAAACTGAACAACATGAAAATCCAGTGATGACCTTTCATGGCGAGGCAACCCTGACTGAATAAACTGTTCAGCAATGTTTCAGATCAGTTCTTGAAACCAGTAAGATGTTTGGATATTAATAAGGAAATGTGTATAAGAAATATTGTCACGACCAAGAGTTTGCTGACATTTCCCTGCCAGCTGTGGCGATGGACGATATTACGTGAAACTTTTTATGCAACTCCAGTATGAAGCACACAACAAAAGACTAAGAGAAGGAAAAATAATCTGCTCTGGCAGAACGAGAAATACTAAACACATTACACAGTGCTTACAAGGGGCTGTTGAACTTTTGGTCGTGATGGTGCATTGCATGATTGTAACGTAAAGGGAAAAAGAAAGTTAGTTTACATGTTATAAAGTGTTGTTCTGTTAGGTTAGAAAGACGCAATGAAAATGAGAGGAGATAAATAAAGATGAAAAAGGAGGTGACTGATAAGCTTACATGAATTAGAATGACAGTCTTGTAGATGCCATTCCTGAGTAGTGAAGAGGCGTACCAAAACAATCTCGAGAGAACCATAAAAGAGGGGAACGGAGATTATTATTGTTCGTTAATGGAACGAGAATGCCGTCACAAGTGCAGTAAAGAGGGGTGGGTCTGTGTGAAATGAAGGACTGTAGCTTCGGAAACTTGTGTGAGATGAGGTGTTCGGGAAGGAGTTCTCATGAAAGCGGTTAAAGTTGTTGGAATGAGCCTTCAAATGGAGAAAATATGGTAGCAGAGTTGGCTTTTGGTAAAGGGAGACTTGTACTTATAAGGATCTCAGGATGAAGTATGCACGTTATGGACGGAAAACAAGGAAAAGATGAAGCTAAAAGCAAGCGAGCTACTAGAAACTATGCCCAGTGGAAGAAGCCGTACAGATTATTATACAGATGTTGACTTTTACACTTTTCTCAGATACACCAACGACTAGGAAAAAATAATCAGTAAAAATGGATGCACTGTTCGCACTAAACAACTTGGATCATCATCTACGTTCTGTTTAGTTCCAATAATCCTTCCTAGCGCAGTGGTAAACTCTGAAATAGTAATCTTCCATCTACTTTAGTTCTCGTTTACAATCTCCAGTCTTTCAAACGCAATGCATCAGGAATCCTCAAATGACACGATTTTTTGTCTGGTTAGTTTTCTTTGTGAGGTAAACTTTGAAAAATTAATTTGGCATTTTGTTTAACGTTTTTGTGTAAATCATCCTTTAAAAAAAGTAAAAGAAAACAATAAGAATTCTCTCAGGTTGGAAATATATATGGGATGGTGATGATGATGATGGTTCCAAAAAAGTGACGGTGAGACTTACACACACACACACACACACACACACACACACACACACACACACACACACTCTCTCTCTCTCTCTCTTGAACAAGCTAAATCCTTTAGTACCATGGTCGGTGACAAGATCGCTCGGGGAGGACAAAAGTGCTCGCATAAATCTATCGTTGACATGATTAAAGGGCATAAAAGGGAACAACAAATCATTTTCTTTTTTCGGTCACAGCGAGAATAGATTAATCCCCTATGATCGTGCACTGTAGTATTTATTCCCGCTAAGCCAAATAATTTTATTAGTTGAGTGACTCTGTAAAGGATCAGTGTGTTAATGTTGTCACCATTATCGCATGATCGGAAGAACTCTAGCATTGCAATTATCAACATTATATTTTATGAATTATATGATGATTTAGTAATGGCACAATTCCAAAAACCGTAAGAATAAGGACAAAGCAGTAAAGCATGTAACTCAGCACCAATTTTCTTTTCTTCCAGAGGCATATTATTAAAAACTACATGGTTAAGAACTGACTGCAACACAATGATAGCACTTTTCTTTTTCAGTAGACATACGATTTAAAAAACGGGAACACCATAATGGCACTTACTGGAGAAATATTGTAGTTAGGGGGTCATTTGTGCTTTAACTACCTCGACTTTGTTCCCAGTTTTTTTTTAACATTATCATTCCCACATCTTCATGCATTTTATGAAGAATATTTTCTTTCCACGTTTCAGGTATCTGTGTTAGGAAGTTACCAAGGTTCTCGCAGGTTCAAAACTTTTAAAAACACTATAGTAGTTAAGGGGTTAATGCAGGTTCTGTCCAGTCTCTTCCCGATCAAAAACTCTCCTGTGCTGATTAACCTGTAATGAAGATAATAAAAAGAAAAGCTCCCACAAAATGCAATGTCCGCGCCTTACAGTCGGGGTGCGGCCAAACTTCTAACCCTTTGCTGTGACCTCCATCCTTTCCGATTCTTCTCAAACTGGAGAGACTTCAATCTTGCATGACTGAACTCCTCCAACCAGGTCCAAATTGAGAAAAAAAAAATATTTAAGTTGACACTGGCCTGTGACCTTGATCGTTAGTTTACTGTTCTCAAAATAGACACACTTCATTTTTGACTGACATTAAACCCGTCCACCAAGTTTTACCCAAACTGAATAATTGAGTTAAATGGCCCAAACTTTTACCCTTACTCATACTGTTTTGAAAATTGAATCATTTCACCCTCTCTTGACCTTCATCCCTTCCACCAGCTTTGGTCTAAATCCAATCAAAAGTGTAGAAGTTGACCATTGTTCTACCTATGATCTTTCTCAGCCAATATTTGTCACGTATCATACTCACTGGAGAATGAAACGTTAAAAAGGTGATCAGCAATGTCATTTTAGAATCACATTGTTCTTAGAAAGGAGAAACAGGAAAGAAGAGAGAAGAATACAGAGAAATCAGTGTTTTAGCTAACCGTGCTTTAGAATTTTAGCGTTATGCTTTAGCTGCTTTGAGGATTAAAGTGGGTACAAACTAACTCGAAAATCAATCCTTTATGCCAATTAAGACTTAAAACCTGTGTGTGTGTGTGTGTGTGTGTGTGTGTGTGTGTGTGTGTAACATACGAAAGGCTTTTTGTTTTTTAATACTAATCGACGCCTGGGAACCACCTTAATATATTTTAGGAAACGTCTGACCATTTCATATACTCAGTTATAAGTCACAAAAGCTTGAAAATATCCCTTATCAGTCCAATGATGTGCTTTGTATTTGTTACCAGTAAGTTATTTTATTTTGTTGAGAGACTTTTGAAACTGATCTGGTTACATATCCCCTTTATTAATTCCCCCAATACAATAATTGTGGACTTCTCTCAAGCTAATCTTTTTACCGTAACTACAACGACGGGAAAATGATGTCCTTGGGCTTAAAAGTTTATTTCATATTTTACATTGAGATAATTGTTAAATGGCTTAAATTTTTACTAGACGTCTTTATCGCGAAAATGGCCACAAACAAATCGCTTACACGCCATCAAATGGCAAAGGACAAGGAGAAGTGTAGGCGATTTACTTGTCGCCACCCCAAACGGGATTAAGTCGTCTTTTTTTTTTTTTTAACGCAAGGGACAAGGAACCAAAGGCCAGCAGGCCGCAAACCGTTTTTTCTAAGAAAAAAACAAAAACAATACAACAGAGCTAAATTCAAGATTCGTTCATTTCGAAATGCCTGGACACATTGTGTTTGAAAGACTGGAGATCATAGGAAGTAGGAAATACAGAGAAAGGGAGACAATTCCAGAGTTGACGTGTTGCATAAATGAAGGACTGGGAGTAACGGTTTACTCTTGCATTAGAGAATTGGACAGAAAGGGGACGAGAGTTTGTTGCTAGACAGGTGCTATGTGCCCATCGTAGAGATGGAGGGATGCAAGCAGACAGTTCAGAGGAGCAGGTAGCGCTAGAAAAGAGATAAAGATGCAACAGTGCGGAGAATAAACAGAGATTGAAGCGTACCAGTAAAAGGAGGAGAGTTAATGAGACGAAAAGCCTTTGACTCCACCCTATTGAGAAGAGCTGTATGTGGGGAGCCTCCCCACACATGAGAGTTGTACTCAACACAGGGAGGAATAAAACCAGTGTCTAACGTCAACAACTGTGCAGGGGTAAAGAAGGTGTGGAGTCGGCTTAGCACACCTAATTTCTTGGAAGCAGATTTTATAAGAGATGTAAGATGATCTTTCCAAGACAAATCCCAAGAGAATGAAACCTCAAGTATGTTTGAGGATGATGCAGGACTGGGTTGGATATTATTAAACATTAGTGGGTACTCCTGTGGAAGAATTTGTCGGGTTGATAGGTGTAAGAACTGAGTCTTTGATGCATTAAAAACAACAAGATTACTTCTACCCCAGTCAGAGATACGAGCCAAGTCAGACATTAGGTGTGCCACAACCTCATCCCTTGTTTGTTGAAGTAACTTCTGAGATGGACGTTGCGAGAGCCGAATGGAAAAGTGAAGGGTGGAGTCTTCAGCGTATTAGTGGACAGGGTTAGATATACAGCTTAGAAGGTCACTGATGAATTAAAGGTAGAGAGTTAGTGCTAGGACAGAGCCCTGAGGAACATGTTGACCCGTAAAATTTTAAGTTTCCCCAAAATTGAAAGAAAGTGTTTGGAACTAACAGGAATAAAATAAAGAATACGTCATCACAATTAAAGGACTAATCCATTTCAGTATGAGATATCATACTAATGTTGAATAAATCCGTCTTGGTGCATCACGAATCAATTAAAGAAAAACATAAGAACTCCCCACCATGTTGCAGTTTCATATTACAAAAATTTATCAATTGAAGTTGACCCACTTTCCTCCTGCACAGCGGTCCAGTACGTTAATTAACAAACTCTGTACACCTAAAGGACGGACGGACACACACCCCCACCCACACACACATTTTTTCTCTCTCTCTCTCTGCGACCCTAACTTCCCCACACCCTTCACCCTAAAGACCTAATAACTTTGTTGCATCTGCCAGAAAGTTTGGTGCGAGTCATTCTGCCAGAAGCTCAGACACTGGTATTATGGGATATTAAAGTCAGGGAGACCGATGCTGGATGGCTGCTCTGAAGGACGGGAGAGATTTTTTCCCTCCTTGCTTTTATGTCACTTATTTTTACCATCAGGACAAGTTTAATATTCTCCACCAGATACACACAGCTTATTATTTTCATCTATGAGTGTGCAACAGGAGTCTAGGAGAGTAAATGTCATGGAGACCTAGACTGATGCTCTGACAGGTGAGAGTTTCAGAGTTTTTCTTTTTCTCCTTTTGCTTACATGTCGCCTATTTTTACCATTAGGGCAAGTTTAGTATTCTTTTCAGACTAAGTAGTGATTTTTTCATTCAGCTGAGAGTGAGTCGTAGAAGCCTGGGAGAGTAAATGTCATAGAGACCAGTGCTGAATGTCTGGCCTGAAGGGTAAAGTGTTTTCTCTGAGAACCCCCTTGTTCTTACATTTTTATAGTTTTTTGTCCTTGAAGTGCTGGGGTTGCTCTCGGAGAATGGAATCCGTGTGGCGTTAACTGTTGTAATATATCAGTGCGTCCTGAACCAAAGACCATTATTAGTCGTTAGAGTGATAGGAAGAGCATTTTCTCTCTCCTTGCCTCTTTATCAGCTATTTTTACTCTCACAACAACGTTATTACTCTCCATCAGCTAACTCTAGACGATCTGATTTATTTATTTATTTTTTTTTAAGTGTCCGACTCCGGGTAAAGTCTAACAGCCCGTTTCCTGACGCCCAACAGTCCTCCTACGTAGTACACCTCATGCCACCACTTCGGCTCTAACACCCACCATCCATACCGAGTACATGCTAGGGTTGGTGTATTGGTGGGTCATGGGAGCCTGAGAGAGTTAGACGAATGCTGGCTAGCTAGGTAGAGTAGTATTTTTTCTCCGAGATCCTCTGTGCTCTTATGTAACAGACTCTCCATGCTCTTATGTAACATTTTTTACAATTCGAGTGCCCTTGGATGACGGAAATCATCTGGCGGTGTCACGATAAAGTAATAAAGCCCCATTTATTTTAGTTATAATTAAAGGCCCCCGCCAAGGGGGGAATCACACCAGCCGTGAGCCGATACATATCTAGCATGGCTCGGAATATGACCTTGACCTTGACCTATTTTCACCAACTCCGAACTCGTAGGAGATTTTCATCCCTACTACAAACCTGTAAAATTTTGTGAAGATATCTTGAACGGTTGCTAAATCATCGTGGCAACTTACACGCACACCTTGACCTACTTTCACCAATTTCAAACTCGTACGAGATTTTTATCCCTACCACACACCTGTAAATTTTTTTGGTGATATCTCGAGCGGTTGTGAAGTTCTCATGGTAACAGACACACAGACCTTGGCCTACTTTCACCAATTTCGAACTCGGGATCGATTTTTTTTTTTCCTCTGCTACCCATCTGTAAATTTTTTTGATGTCATCTTGAGCTTTTGCGAAGCTATCGTACTCACACACACACACACACACACACACACACACACACACACACACACACACACACACACACACACACACACACACACACACACACAAACTGAAAACAATACCAGCTTCGCTATTGCGGCTGGTAAAAAACAGCCTCGCTTGAATGCTTTTGGTACATGACAGAGGAAGGCGATCATAAACATTCAGACTCCAATGGTCTGTTCTTAGATGAAAATGACTGGTGATTTTTAGACTCGTATTTACGGTAATATCAGCATCTCCAGGCTCTTATACCTCACTTTAAGATGCGTAAAGTCGTCTTGGGTCAGCTTGAATAAAATGCCAGAGAACACAGGACCATTACGCGATGTTTATAGAATTCCCAACATAAACATTAGAAGCAACACCTAGGCTCCATTTCACACATAAACTTGCCAACAGTTTCTTCTAGGAACTCTGATTTATTTTTGCTCCATTGCCTGATGTTTACAGATCTCCCAACACAAACATCAGAACCAATACAGACACTAGATCCAACACAAACGTTAGACAACACAAACACTAGAACGAACACAAATATTAGAAACATCAAGGCTCCATTTCACACACAAATTTACAGTTTCTTCTGCGAACTGATTTATTTTGGCTGTGAGGACAAAAGAGAACGCAAATATCTGAACCTTCCCGTCCTTGCCAAACAGATCTTGGTTACGAGAAAAATATTATCATGAAACTTGTATATTTTTTCCAGCCCAGACAAAGACAGGATGTTGCAAAATCTTCCCACGTCTCTTGCTCTTACTGCAAAACACAGTCCCATAAGCGAAAGCGAAGTAATAGCCCACATAATCAGTCGTTGCTGTCTGTCTCTGTCTGTCTGTCTGTCTGTCTGTCTGTCTGTCTGTCTGTCTGTCTCTCTCTCTCTCTCTCTCTCTCTCTCTCACTGCCATTCACGTAAGCTCTTGGCTGTGGATGACTCTCTCCGAACTACTTAAAATCGACTGTCATAAGCTGAAGTATAAAGCGATAATCTTAATTCTTATTTAGATTGATCATTCTAATAGTTATTTACATTTCTTGGGCCCTATACATTTCTCTTGAACATAGTAAAATCACTTGACATTAGCTGGAATAAAATACAAGTGCCCGGTCATCGCTACGAAAAATTTAATGGAAAGTAACATAGACACATCACTTAAGCTCTTCACCGCTATTATGTTTCTAATAATTTTCTTGTTACCTCTAGAGGGATTAATATAAACTGCTAGAGTTCTCGAGTAATGAAGGTGATAAAAGCTCTCTTCATTAGCCTCATTTTCAAATTACGAAAAAGTGAGTTAAGTGTATCGACTGCACAAGGGTCTTCAAGGCAGAGAACTAGGATGTTTTTAGAATTCAGAAATGAGATGGTTCTGCATCATCCATCTTCCTTTAGTTCCTTCAGTATGAGTAGTAATAATAGATAAAGTCACATCCTCAATTTCATTTCAACGAGATAGATAGATATAAATATAGATATAGGTGTAGGTATGGGTACACTATTGATATATACAGCTAGCAAAGTTATATTGTCACACACACTACTACATCTCCAGACAGTACAACAATCGAACAAAACTCAGTAATATCCAGCCAACAAAACCATATAACCAAGCATTCGTTTATCTCCACTCAACCCAAAGCAAAGAGTACAAAACACAGGATACCCCCTTTGTGGGAAAACTATGCCGCCACCTGTTGTTGAACCTCTAAAGTAATAGCTGGCCGGGGCAACAAAAGGTGACAGGATAAAGTGCGTGTTGTCTCAGGCCTGGGTGTGTGCAGGGGGCGTCAATTTATGAGAAAGGACAATCCCATGCCTGTGGTTCCTTCCAGTGGTGTGTGTGTGTGTGTGTGTGTGTGTGTGTGTGTGTGTGTGTGTGTGTGTGTGTGTGTGTGTGTGTGTGTGTGAGAGAGAGAGAGAGAGAGAGAGAGAGAGAGAGAGAGAGAGAGAGAGAGAGAGAGAGAGAGAGAGAGAGAGAGAGAGAGAGAACAAATATTAGGTAGATAGGTTTGGTGAGAAGGCTGCTGCTGTTGTGGCCCCAGGTTCATCTGGACGTGAACTCGGTGGACTGCAGGTTAAAGTTGTCCTATTCCCTCAGTTCGCCATCTTTCGTTCGAGGAAGGGACAGCGCACATAAAAAAGGGAACAAAAGAGCGCCACAAAAATGTATAAATAAATCAACAGATATGGGTAGAGATTAGGACAGGGAAACATTCTTGGACAGGGAGTGAAACAGAAAATTAAATGTGGACTGAGACTAGCACAGACAAAAAGATTTGGATATAATAAAACCGACAGTTGAAATGTGCATAGAAGTAAAACATACGAACACTAGGAGGGCACTCACTGGAGCGCATCTCTCTAACAAGGGGAATGTAATTTCCAAACCACTCATCATAAAGGGTTAGGTTTTCTCATCACTGATTAGAGTTTCGCAGAAAGTGTTTTCCGGATCCAGAATTTGTAATACGATCTGGATCGGTCCCAAAAGTGAATCGATTGTTTCCTGGGACATGGGCTATCTACCCACCAATTTTGGTCCAAATCTATTTTTTAGTTTTCAGCAATCCTGCTAACAGACAAACAAACAAACAAACACGGGTAAAAACATACTCTCCTTGTCGGAGAGAATAAGTGAACA